>NC_051236.1:14587500-14857500 GCF_015220715.1 Pygocentrus nattereri | reverse complement strand
CGTAGTCCTGGATGATCTCCCCCACCGCCTTCAGTGCCATGGCGTAGGTGTTCATCTGATATGGGCTCATGTAGTGCAGCGAGGTTGGCTGGGCTGGGTTCCCTAAGATCAGAGAGGGATTGGGAACACACCTTATTTTAGTATGGCCTAATGAGCAGCTTTGGGATTAAGACAGAGTCCCTATGCAAATATGTACCCATTTTTATTGTCTGCACAGCAGTAATACCGTTTGAAACAGGTGGCAAATAAAATCCCAGATGCCTTTTGGGAGTGTATCTGACACAATTTATGCTGCGCATATTAGAAATATGGCTGGGACAATGAATTATTACAATATATCAATAAATCAGCGCAAAATTATTGTTGTATTGTTATTTTCATTATTTAGCACCACAGGTATATTAATTACTTATTCAGCATATCTAGGACAGTTTGTGTCAGAGGGGCGACAAAGCCTTGATCCCTTAAAATCCCAGAATCAGAACCACTTTTTTTTCACCAAGTATGTTACACATACAAGGAATTTGTCTCAATGAGTGCACACATATACTGAACAGAGAAGACAAGCACACAGACTCTCATCAAGTATTTAACTAAGGGAAAAACACAAAAAAAATCAGTAAATAAAATAAGAATATAAAATAAAGAATAATAAAGAGCCATGGACAGGAGCTAAAGTGATGTACAGAGATGTACATATGCAGATAAGATTATCTATACATATGCAGATCTGAGAAGAAATATTCTATGAAAAATATTATACACATAACATTATAAAATGAAATGAACATTCATAAAAATTTTACGTCTGTACAGCTGTGCAAATAAGCATTACGTTGCAGAGGAGTTCCTGTAATACAGTAAGGAGATTTGTTGGTTTAGTTCATGTGTGAGGTGTCCACTGTGGTTAATGAGCTACAGCTCTAGGGGAAAAGCTGTTAGCATGTTTGGCTGTGGTGGTTTGGATGGCCTGAATCTTCTTCCAGAGGGATGTGGCTAGAAGAAGTGATCCAGGATGAGAGGGGTCAGCTGTAAATTTGTCATCATGCTGCATCACCATTCTGTTGTCCTGATGCATTGGCAGACTACATCCTATGATCCTCTCCACTGTCCTGCTCAATGAACCTAAATAAGCCTAAATGTCAGGCTTATTACATACTAGGTCTTGTTATTCAGTAACTACTGGGACTTGCAATACAAACTGGTTGAGATTTGTGGAAAGGTATGAATTGTTTTCACAGAAGGGGCTTCTCACCCCTCCCCTTCCATTGCTCACTAGCAATTCAATATAAAGTCATTTCACACACAGTGATGACAAAGTTGCATATGCATATTTCATTTGAATATATGAATTAATAATATAATATTTTAACCGATTTCCACTCTGCTGGAGAAATTGCCACTAGGAGGTTTGCAAAAAGAGATTAACATTTGAACTCACAGTTTGTTCACTCATCTTAACAGTTTTTTGAAGTGACGAACTGAAGCAGAGCCTCAAACTCAGAAACGCACAAATACAGCACTTCTGCAGAGCTCCAGGTCCTGTGCAAGTCTACATTGAACTTTTTCAGCAGAATGGGCTATTAAACAGTAGTCTCATATGCATACAGCCTGACGATCCATTGATAGTCTGACTAATTGCCCAACTGGAATAGAATATGTCCATGCACACACCTCAGTCGGAATAGAATAATTCCGACTGAGACCATTTGATTACATTCCATTTTGGAAAGCTTAACTATGCTCTGCTCATGCGTGTCTCGCATCATGGTGAAAGTTTATAACAATTAACATGGCAGGAGCAGAAACCGGCCTCCAGAACAGACAAAGTTTATGCTGTGAACTTGCGAAGACGATGGTGGGACTGACGTCCAGGTAATGTGTCTCAGAACACGACATCTTCATCTCGCCCTTCTTTAGTAATGTAATGGGGAGCAAGGAGGCAGATGCATATGTGGAGATAAGTGACGTTTATTATGGGCAAATCCAATGTCCAAACGGTCCAGGGTCATAGAGCCAACATGGATTGATCGGGGGACAGACATGACTGAAACCAGAATCAAATAAGCAGAACAGTACAAACAACAGTGCAAAGACCAATACAAAGACCAGCAAAAACAAAAGGGCAAACACAGGGCTTAAATACAACAAGGCCAACAAGGGATCACAAGACACAGGTGGAAACACAGATGGGAACAATCAGGGGCAGAGTCACTAAACAAGGGGGCAGGACTACAAAACCAAAACAAAGAACACGTGGGCTAAACCAAAACACAATAAGAACACATGGACGGGACTGGGAGGGGCCAATCGTGACAAGTAAGTACATGCGAAGTCAGCCACAATTTTAAACACAAGTATGCCAGCTGAAAATTTGGGCAAACACACTGCTGCTTGTCTTATGCTGGCTGGACTCCCGTGAAGCTCGTTGTCATGGTAACATTTACACTCAACTGGAATAGAATATGTCCATGCACACACCTCAGTCAGAATAGACTCGGAATAATAGAGACCATTTGATGCATGTGCATAATTTCGGATCGGATTACTTGTAGTGACTGCTGGAATAGGCTCCAGCTCCCCCTGTGACCCAGAAGGATAAGTGGCTTGGAATTACTGGGAGTGTGCTTGGAAACAGAGATTTTCTATCAGATTATTCAGTAGAGTGAGCTTATAAACACCTCGGTCTACATCTATATCGGAATGTATTCAATAGGATTGGCAAAAAAAACAAAAAAAAACATAACCAGTGTTTTTTTCTGTAATGCTGATTTTTCTGTAAAGCTGTTTTGTGACAGCACCTGTTGTAAAAAGCACTATAGAATTTAACTTTGCTTTCCAAGATGGATTATATTAAATTCTAAATATGTTGCTGTTACTACTTAATTAATCCATTTCTTATTCCTCTTCAACTTCTTCCCAAGTGTTTAATAAAAACACTTTGGTATGATATTCACTCACACTATTATGACACAAAGCAGCTCCCAACTGTGCATGTGAATGAACCAGGACTGGAGTTTCATATCTGATTGGATCATGGCTGTTATCGACAATTATCGATAAATCAATAAGTGATCGCAGCACTAATTAGAAAACAGTACACAGTAGACTGTTTATCTATAATTTGAAAGATTTACAAAGCTGAGACTAAAGTATGTGTAATTATGAGTAGGACTAAGCAATCAGTTAGTTTAAATATAAATTTCTACAATAATAACAATTAGAAAATGTCATAAACACATGTAGCTATTCCCTTTTCTGCAGAACATTAGTCACACTTCTTTAGTTAAACTCCTTAAATGAGTTTCCCTCCAGGAAAAGAATGACCCCACACAGCATGTGCACATCACCCACGCAGCAATACAGCCCATCACCATGGGTCAGCACACACTTGTCACTGCATAAAAAGTAAGGCTTCATTTAAATTAGCCTGAATTCAAACCAACAAACTGATGAAATTCTCACTGGTGGTCTGCAGCACAGTGCAAAACTATTAGGTAATCAGTGCGATCTGGGCTGCATTGCAAGCTGCATTTGTGAATGACTGTAGGCAGAAGGTTGAGTGCTGAAAGAAGAGCATGTTTTGTGAAGAATCTGGAGTTCTATTCAGCCAAATCTTCAATACTTCGTGAATGAGTCATCCTCGCTGTTTCAAATCAAGTGAGTGATACTGTGCACAGCCCCTGGGAGCGAGACAAGCTCAGCATGTACATGACTGTAAGTAATGTATCTTGCATGTGACTGAGACAGAATTCCTCATGTACTATCCAGGCTTGAACAAATGTATGGTTAGTGTTTGAAGCATCAAGCAAGATACGATCATTAATTAACAATGAATGAACGAAGGATGAAATTCTGCAAACCTCTCAAACTCTTCTCACCACTGTAACAGACATTGCTAATAATCATCACTGAGTTATTGTTGTAATCATTTTTCTAACTAGGATGGTTAGCTATGCATGCACCAAGGCTAGTCAGCATTCACTGGATACAAAAATGTTCTTCTGCAGATCAGCCCTCAGCCATTTCAACCTTCAGATTCTGATATTTGCTGCTGTATTAATGCTAACTAAATGCTTACCTGGCTAAAGGTTTAAAAGAATACTCCAGCAGCTTTCAATCTAATCTCTATCTGCTGTTTTTATATGTTAACATTCATTATGTAGGGACGCCTTTCTGATCATATCTGGATTCTAGCCTTAGATCCCCTGCAACCTCTCCATCATATCTCTATAAAGGTCTGACCTCAACATGCTGCCTCTGGTACCTGATGGTGCCCAGACTTATCCAACTTCTCTTCAAGGTTTATGTCCCTGAGGGATTATGGGTTATGAAGAGGTTATGAAAGCCTTCCTGTGGGCAAGGCCAGACATCTATAAAAAGTGTTATAAAAGGGAGCCTGACTTATCCAAATCCTCAGGACGTTTGACAGACCAAAAGACTTAAACCTGTAAAGGTAGCATTTAAAGACACTTGAAGTGTGTGACATCGCTCTCTGACCCAGCAGCACAATGAATACACAGTTTTTAATGGGGAAAAAGGATAACCGTACCCGTAACTTTTCCACAAAAAGAGAAATCTTCCATTATCAGCACCGAAGTGACAATTTCAAAGGATGTTTATAATATCATGTGACATGTGACTGTGAAATGTCATAGAAATGTGTAATTGTTTTCTCTCAGATGTGCATGTAATATACAAAACATGCCATGAGACATTGGAATGATCTTCACAGTTGTGGAACACAGCAGTTTCATGATATGGACCTAATTTTGTGTCTAGCATCACAAAGAAAGCCTGTAGGCATGGTGAAGACTAGCGGAGGACCCCAGACTCCTCTCATGTGGAAGGAGGGCCAACTGGCATTAAAGAATGAATGTGACATGGAGTTGTTTCCCACACCTAAACCCTATAAATTCACAGCAACTCAAGTTTTCTTTCTTAAAGTTGCGAATAGGAGGACTTCCTGATTTCCAGTTACCAAATTTTTTTGCCTTCTGACTTTTTGACTGATCCCATTTATAGCTCAGATCGTTTCTTACTCCTCAGTAGATGAGACAATAAATGCAAACTTCTGGACTGGTACCTCTATCTGCCCTTTGCGACTTCTGAAGGCAGACCCTATTTGATGGAAGCCACTGGCTGGAGGCTAAGTCACTAACCCAAGGAAACACGTTTGAGTGGTAATATAAGCTTCTCAGTGCTTCCCTTCCAAAACTGGCATGGTGGCAGTTCAAGAGATACTGTAAACCCTCTAGAATCTAATTTGGTATAAATTCTAGTAGTTGTTGTTTGTCATCTTATATGAGGTGTTAATTAATCATACTTTTAGTTTTCATTCAGAAAATTCAATAGTTCTGCCTATTTGAGTTTAATTATATCTCTTAGATTTCTTATATTATCTTGTTCAGTTTGTTTATTATATTTTGTTCATTGTTGTCTTTTTCTATACACATATATCTTTCAATAGCCTTTTACCAATTGCTTTATTAAATTGTGTTAATGTATTACCCATGTGTCCATATCTTGTGCCACACAAGTTCTAACATCTAAGAAAAAACACCAAATTTGGTGATAACAAGATAAAAAAAGTATAACTGTTTCTATTGTTATTAATGTTTTAATGTAAGTAGATCTCATTTGGAGACTATATTGTCCTACTTGACTGGTGCCACACTTATCAATTTATTGATTATTATTATTATTAATGCTTTCTAAAACCTTAATTAATAGTAATAATTTATCTTACAGTTATCATGGACTATAATTTCAATATTTCCCTAGCCTAGAAACACCTTAGCAACCACCTGGGATACTATAGCAATGGCCTAGTAACACCTTGAAAAACCAACTAGGACACCATAGAAACAATCTAGCAACACCTTAGCAACCATCTGGAATACCATAGAAATGGTCTTGCAATAATTTCCACTGTGAAAAAATGAGAAGTCTGTTCAACTTAATATGATACTGTAACTAATTACATGGCTTTTCTTGAGTTGATTCAACTTGAGGACACCAGAGTCCACCCACTGTTCAAATATTTGTGTATATATATTCAGATCAACAGATTTTCTAAATACAGGGAAATGTTAAAATTACCATCTGAGGTAAGCAAATATATGGCTGAAAATGCTGGAGTATTCCTTTAACATCCTGTTAAAAGTAAATGCTTATTAATAGTTGACACTTACCATTTGATGCAGTAAAGTCTATGGCCACAGTGAAGTTGAGTTGTGTCCTGAAGGGCCAAACACAGCACACAGTACCAAAACACTCAATCATGTCACATTATTACAAGCTTTAAATCTAGGCTTTAAAACATACATAGTGTGATAACTGCATATCTCTCTCCCTTAGAGATGTTAGATAAAACTAATTTACCAACAATATGCTGATGTTTTAATAAGTATGTTAAAGGAGTGCCATGAGTACCAGCATACTGATGACCCCTAATTTTATCTCCAGTTCTTAGAACAGCACTGTATTAGCAGCACGAGTGAGCGGAATAAAGTAACAGAGTGACTGAAAAACCACTGGGTCATCATTGTAGTGCACCTTAGAGAGGCTACTTAGCCCACGTCTATACAAAGCACAAAGCTCTCCAGCTCTATTAAGAGTTGAAGAACCTGCAAAGGGAAAACAGGAAGCCCAGTGCTTGGCAGCGAAAAAAAAAGTCTCAACAGAGCATTAGGTGATATTTTTACTGTCTTACTATTAAAAAAATATAGGTAGCACAAACAGGTAAACACATTTGTCACTGTTATGCTTGTAACCATTAGAGCTCAAGATCAAACTATTCTGCCTCTTTAAGTATATAGAATGATATAAAGTTACTCTTATGAAAATACAAAACTTTGTTTTGTCAGGAATGATGCTACTTTACGTGCTTCAGCTAAAAAGTGAGCTCCATGTGTTTCCGATAAAAAGTGAGCTCCCTAAGCTTCAACTAAAAAGTGAGCTCCATATGCTTCAGCTAAAAAGTGAGCTCTACATGCTTCAACTAAAAAGTAAGCTCTATATGCTTCAGCTAAAAAGTGAGCTCCATATGCTTCAATTAAAAAGTGAGCTCCATGTGCTTCAGCTAAAAAGTGAGCGCCATATGCTTCAGCTAAAAAGTCAGCTGTATATGCTTCAGCTAAAAAGTGAGCTCCCTAAGCTTCAGCTAAAAAGTGAGCTCCCTAAGCTTCAGCTAAAAAGTGAGCTCCATATGCTTCAGCTAAAAAGTAAGCTCTATATGCTTCAGCTAAAACTGAGCTCCACCTTCAGCTAAAATATAAGTTCTGTATGCTTCAGCTAAAAAGTGAGCTCCATATGCTTCAATTAAAAAGTGAGCTCCCTAAGCTTCAGCTAAAAAGTGAGCTCCATATGCTTCAGCTAAGAAGTGAGCTCCATGTGCTTCAGCTAAAAAGTGAGCTCCATGTGCTTCAATTAAAAAGTGAGCTCCATGTGCTTCAGCTAAAAAGTGAGCTCCATATGCTTCAGCTAAAAAGTCAGCTGTATATGCTTCAGCTAAAAAGTGAGCTCCCTAAGCTTCAGCTAAAAAGTAAGCTCTATAAGCTTCAGCTAAAAAGTGAGCTCCATATGCTTCAGCTAAAAAGTAAGCTCTATATGCTTCAGCTAAAACTGAGCTCCACCTTCAGCTAAAATATAAGTTCTGTATGCTTCAGCTAAAAAGTGAGCTCCATATGCTTCAATTAAAAAGTGAGCTCCATATGCTTCAGGTAAAAGGTGAGCTCCATGTGCTTCAGCTAAAAGGAAAGCTCCCTAAGCTTCAGCTAAAAAGTGAGCTCCATATGCTTCAGCTAAGAAGTGAGCTCCATGTGCTTCAGCTAAAAAGTGAGCTCCATGTGCTTCAGCTAAAAAGTGAGCTCCCTAAACTTCAGCTAAAAAGTGAGCTCCCTAAGCTTCAAATAAAAAGTGGGCTCCATATGCTTCAGCTAAAAAGTGAGCTCCATATGCTTCAGCTAAAAATTGAGCTCCATATGCTTCAGCTAAAAAGTAAGCTCTATATGCTTCAGCTAAAAACTGAGCTCCACCTTCAGCTAAAATATAAGTTCTATATGCTTCAGCTAAAAAGTGAGCTCCATATGCTTCAATTAAAAAGTGAGCTCTATGTGCTTCAGCTAAAAAATGAGCTCTATATGCTTCAGCTAAAAAATTAGCCCCATGTGCTTCAGCTAAAAAGTGAGCTCCATGTGATTCAGCTAAAAAATTAGCCCCATGTGCTTCAGTTAAAAAGTGAGCTCCATGTGCTTCAGCTAAAAAGTGAGCTCCATATGCTTCAGCTAAAGAGTGAGCTCCATGTGCTTCAGCTCAAAGGTGAGCTCCCTAAGCTTTGGCTAAAATGTGAGCTCCATATGCTTCAGCTAAAAAGTGAGCTCCATGTGCTTCAGCTAAAAATTGAGCTCCATATGCTTCAGCTAAAAAGTGAGCTCCATGTGGTTCAGCTAAAAAGTGAGCTCCCTAAGCTTCAGTTAAAAGTGAGCTCCATATGCTTCAGCTAAAATGTGAGCTCCATATGCTTCAGCTAAAAAGTGAGCTCCCAAAGCTTCAGCTAAAAAGTGAGCTCCATATGCTTCAGCTAAAAAGTGAGCTCCCTAAGCTTCAGCTAAAAAGTGAGCTCCCTAAGCTTTAGCTAAAAAGTGAGCTCCATGTGCTTCAGCTAAAAATTGAGCCCCATATGCTTCAGCTAAAAAGTGAGCTCCCTACGCTTCAGCTAAAAAGTGAGCTCCATGTGCTTCAGCTAAAAATTGAGCCCCATATGCTTCAGCTAAATATTGAGATCCATATGCTTCAGCAAAAAAAATGAACTCAGGTTTTAATGATTGTTACACTGGGCAGCACAATGGCACAGTGGGTAGCACTGTCACCTCAAAGCATGGGCCTGGTTTCAGTTCCCGGCTGGGTGACCAAGGTCCTCTCTGTGTTCTCCCTGCGTCTCCATGGGTTTCCTCCCACAGTCCAAAGCCGTGCAGTCAGGCCAATTGGACATGCGAAACTGCCACCTAGGTGTGTGTTTGTGTGTGTGTGTGTGTGTGTGTGTGTGAGAATGTATGTGTCTGTCTGCGATGGACTGGTGACCTGTCCAGATTGTATCCTGCCTTCCACCCAGTGACTGCTAGGATGGGCTCCAGCTCCCCCCACCCGTGACCCAGAAGGATAAGTGGGCGTGTGTGTGTGTGTAGGTGTTAATTAAGACATATGGATTAATTTATTATAATAAATTGTGGATTCATTAACTAAAGCTAAAATAATGCATACAATTCAGTCATTCACCAATGTTTTATTATTTGGGATTTGTTCTTAGGTAAGAACAAAATCTGCACACTCAAGAGCACAAAGGTGTGAACAACTCTGGTTTAAGAAGAGATACTGGTGAATGAGGCCCCTTGATTTTACTCACATATACTTTTTCATTTTTAATGATTTTTGTTCAACTATTTATGTTAGAAAAAGAGAAGCAGATCAAGCAGACAAGCTAAAGATGTTTTTGGAGAAGAACAAACAGGAGAAGGTAACTGACTATGTTCATGCACGTGTACTGTCATGTTAAAACCTCAGTTATGTAGCTGAAGACCATGGCAGATGTGGGTTATAATTATCAGGTTAGAATTCCTATACACTCTCCATGGATCACCACCTTATCGTGGTGGAGAGGTTTGTGTGCTTGAAGGACCCTAGGAGCTATGTTGTCTGGAGCAAAAGCTCCTGGTAGGGTTTCCCATGGCAAACTGGTCCTAGGTGACAGGCCAGACAAAGTGTGATCCATAACCACCCCTATGAGGACAACAAAGCAGGACTTGTGTACCCTGCCCGGATCAGGGTTACCGGGGCCCCACCCTGGAGCCAGGCCTGGGGGAGGGGCTCGCCAGCGAGCGTCTGGTGGCCGGGCATTCACTCATGAAGCCCGAAGGAGCTACATGAGTCCCCCCTCCCATCGACCCACCACCGATGGGAGGGGCAGTAGTAGGGGTGCGGTGCATTGTGGATCGGGCAGTGTCCGAAGGCTTGGGCCTTGGCGTTCTGATCCTCGGTTGCTGAAACTGGCTTTTGGAACTTGGAACGTTACCTCACTGGCGGGGAAGGAGCCTGAGTTGGTGCGCGACGTTGAGAGATACCGGCTAGATATAGTCGGGCTCACCTCAACACACAGCTTGGGCTCTGGGTCCAATCTCCTTGAGAGGGGCTGGACTTTTTTCTTTTCTGGAGTTGCCCATGGTGAGAGGCGGCGGGCAGGTGTGGGCTTTCTCATAGCCCACATGTCTCATGTTGGGGTTTTCCCCGGTGGACGAGAGGGTAGCTTCCCTACGCCTTCGGGTTGGGGAATGGGTCCTGACTGTTGTCTGTGCTTATGCACCGAACAGCAGTTCAGAGTACCCAGCCTTCTTAGAGTCCTTGGAAGGGGTGCTTGAAAGTGCTCCTCCTGGAGACTCGATTGTCCTACTGGGGGACTTCAACGCTCACGTGGGCAATGACAGTAAGACCTGGAGGGGTGTGATTGGGAGGAATGGCCTCTCTGATCTGAACCCGAGTGGTGTTCAGTTTTTGGACTTCTGTGCAAACCACAGTTTGTCCATAACGAACACCATGTTTGTACACAAGGATGTCCATAAGTGCACATGGCACCAGGACACCCTAGGCCGCAGTTCAATGATTGACTTTGTTGTCGTGTCAGCGGACTTGCGGCCATGTGTACTGGACACTCGGGTAAAGAGAGGAGCTGAGCTGTCAACTGATCACCACCTGGTGGTGATTTGGATCAGGTGGTGGGGGAAGATGCCAGTCAGACCAGGCAAACCCAAACGTATAGTGAGGGTTTGCTGGGAACGTCTGGCAGAAGAACCTGTCAGATTGATCTTCAACTCACACCTCCGTCAGAACTTCGACCAGATATCGGGGGAGGTGGGGGACATTGACTCAGAATGGGCCATGTTCCGCTCCTCCATTGTTGAAGCGGCTGACTGTAGCTGTGGTCGCAAGGTAGTTGGTGCCTGTCGGGGGCGGTAATCCTCGAACCCGGTGGTGGACACCCCAGGTGAAAGATGCCGTCGAGCTGAAGAAGGAGTCCTACCGGACATGGTTGGCCTGTAGGACACCAGAGGCAGCTGGCAGGTATCGACAGGCCAAGCGATCTGCGGCTTCAGTCGTTGCCAAGGCAAAAACCCGGGTGTGGGAAGAGTTCGGTGAGGCCTTGGAAAGTGACATTAAGTCAGCTCCGAAAAGATTCTTGCAAACCGTCAGGCGACTCAGAAGGGGAAAGCAGTGTGCCACTAGCACTGTATATAGTGGAGATGGTGTGCTGCTGACTTCGACTGAAGACGTCATTGGGCGGTGGAAGGAATACTTTGAGGACCTTCTCAATCCCACCAACACGTTCTCCAGTGAGGAGGCAGCGTCTGGGGACACGGGAATAGGCTTGTCCATTACTGAGGCCGAAGTCGCTAAGGTAGTTAAAAAGCTCCTTGGCAGCAGGGCTGCAGGTGTGGATGAGATCCGTCCCGAGTTCCTCAAGGCTCTGGATGTTGTGGGGCTGTCTTGGCTGACACGCCTTTTCAACATTGCATGGACATCGGGGGCGGTGCCACTGGATTGGCAGACTGGGGTGGTGGTGCCTCTTTATAAAAAGGGGGACCGGAGGGTGTGTTCCAACTACAGGGGAATCACACTCCTCAGCCTCCCTGGTAAGGTCTATGCAAGGGTACAGGAGAAGAGAGTCCGGCTTATAGTCGAACCTCGGATTCAGGAGGAGCAGTGCGGGTTCCGCCCTGGTCGTGGAACACTGGACCAACTCTTTACCCTCTCCAGGATTCTGGAGGGTTCATGGGAGTTTGCCCAACCAGTCCACATGTGCTTTGTGGATTTGGAGAAGGCATTCGACTGTGTTCCCCGGGGTATTCTGTGGGAGGTGCTTCGGGAGTACGGGGTACATGGCTCTTTGCTACGAGCCATTCAGGCCCTGTACAAACAAAGCAGGAGTTTGGTTCGCATGGCCGGCAGTAAGTCAGACTTTTTCCCAGTGAGAGTTGGACTCCGTCAGGGCTGCCCTTTGTCACCGATTCTATTCATAATTTTTATGGATAGAATTTCTAGGCGCAGTCAGGGTATGGAGGGTGTCCGGTTTGGTGACCTCAGGGTCACATCTCTGCTGTTTGCAGATGATGTGGTCCTACTGGGGACATCAGGCCGTGAACTTCAGCTTTCACTGGATCGGTTTGCAGCCGAGTGTGAAGCGGCTGGGATGAGGATCAGTACCTCCAAATCCGAGGCCATGGTTCTCACGCGGGAAAGGGTGGAGAGCCCTCTCTGGGTCGGGGATGAGCTCTTGCCTCAAGTGGAGGAGTTTAAGTATCTCGGGGTCTTGTTCACGAGTGATGGTACAAGGGAGCGGGAGATTGACAGGCGGATTGGTGCTGGGTCAGCAGTGATGCGGGCTCTTTACCGGTCTGTTGTGGTAAAGAAAGAGCTGAGCCATAAGGCAAGGCTCTCGATTTACTGGTCGATCTACGTTCCCACCCTGACCTATGGTCATGAGCTTTGGGTAATGAGCGAAAGAACGAGATCGCGAATACAAGCGGCCGAAATGAGTTTCCTCCGCAGGGTGGCTGGACTCTCCCTTAGAGATAGGGTGAGAAGTTCGGTCATCCGGGAGGGACTCGGAGTAGAGGCGCTGCTTCTTCACGTCGAGAGGAGCCAGTTGAGGTGGTTCGGGCATCTTGTTAGGATGCCTCCTGGACGCCTCCCTTGGGAGGTGTCACAGGCAAGTCCACCGGGGAGGAGACCCCGGGGAAGACCCAGGACACGCTGGCATGACTATATCGCCCAGCTGGCCTGGGAGCGCCTCGGAATCCCTCCCAGAAGTGGCTGGGGAAAGGGAGGTCTGGGCTTCATTGCTCAGGATGCTGCCCCCGCGACCCGAACCCCGGAGAAGCGGAAGATGATGGATGGATGGATGGATGGATGGATGGAATTCCTATACCAGACACTGATACTCTGACATGGCACAGTGATCCCAGCTAATCAATACTGATTACAAAAAATGTTGTCCTCATAACACCTTACACCCCATAAGGTTCATATTTCAGCTCCTCACTCTCATAACTACTGTGCATAACTTACACAGGCTATTATTTAAACAGTGGTTACTGACAGGCCTGTCACAATCATGACATTTTAGCAGACAATGAATTGCCATATAACTAGCTGCAATATACAACTGAGTTAATTGTTTACAATTATTAGAGTTCAAGCTTAGAGTGGAAAAACTGGCTGTTTAGCTATTTTGCTTTAGTTGTAGTTAGTAGCTTTCAACTAAGCTCAAATAAACAAACATTACTCACCACTGCGCTCTAAAGGAGTCTAAATACTTATTTTTGCAAAACTCATGATGTGTCTTAATAAATGTGCTTTGTCTTTTATTTACATGTATGTATTTGCCTCAACCAAACTAATAAAAACACAGCCAACACTAGGTTACATGCTACAATAACTATGATGAGCTCAAATACTTGAAATCAGGCAATTATTTAATTATTGTAATAGCCTTAGTGACTGAAAACCTGAAATCAGTTATTTAACAGTATGTTTTAATATTAATAACTGAATAATAAGCCTAGGTTCAGTAATGATATGATAACCCAATACAAAATAATTTGTAATCTAAAAAATCTGTTTCCATCGCATTTAGGAGAGTTATTGTAAAAGATGATTCATCATGCTAGGGTACGGTACACGAAGGGGCTAGAGTCAGCTACAGTGAAAAGAAAACAACTTCAGAACTGTTACAGGATACACTTTATGATATATTATATATTATTTATGTATACACTTGTATTATGTCCAAAGCAGAGGCTAGAATGGTTAGTGGGAGCACTTTTAAGAAGCACCGCTAATCTTATATGACTGAGATATTTACAAAGTATTCTAAAAGCATTTGTTTTTTTTAGATGTCCAAATCAATAAACTTTGTACAGCAGTGCAACTTTTACTTTTCACACAATTTAACTCTTAAATGGTAAATGCAGCTTGGACAAGTTTTATCAGACTGCCAGCTAACAGAAATGGATCTATCTATTTTTTCCTGCACAAACAAATCAGCAACACTTAATGGATTTCTCAGTCAACCAGACCCTGAGGCATTTAAATGGGGCACAAAAATCAACAAGCGTGACTCTTCAGCTTACCCTCCTCTGATGAAGTCTACGAACGTGTATTCTGATTCAACTTTAAACGACAGCAGTGTCACCTTCAGAGAGAAAGAAAAACATTCTTCATGAGGCGCAGACACACACACTCTTCTACACACACTCATACTGAGAACATAACGGATTCTAACTCACTGTGCCAGAGTTCACATATTTCTTCTTCTTTCCTTTCTTTTTCGGATTCAAAACCTGAACAAGGGGAATATGCAGAGTCACATTAAAAACACTGCACATAGACAAAACATTTCCACAAGCCATTTAGTCCAGCCTGTGTGTACTGAGAAAAAGTGATGGATTGAAAGATTGAATGTACTATTATAAATTATGTTGATATATTTGATTCATTTTAATTAAGCATTATTAATCCAGTATTATTTCAGTGTGGATTCTTCTGTGCTGCTGAGATGGTATTATGGTGTGTACCCTGTGGCCAGTGGTGGTGGCCTTTACCTCATACACATTAAACTGGCTCTGACCCCGGGACAACTCTCTGTAACTGGTGGTGAACTCTCCAATAAAGTCATGACTAGAAGAAAAAGAGAGAGAGAGGAGGGGGGGGTTATATTGAAAGACATTCACTCTGTATGATTTCTTTAGAACATCTATCCCCTCACAGCCTTTCATTATTTGAGTGACATTTCCTCAGAATCATAAAAAATGACCCCACCATCCACTCTCTGTAATGAAACTGGGCACCATTTGTGCTGCTGTTAATAAATCTACTGATATTACAGTGGGAGAGTGGCATATGAAGTTGAAGAAATCCGTGTGTGTGTGTTTTTGTGTGTTTGTACATTTCTGAGACAAAAGCATTCTATCTTTCAAGTTTTTAGAAAAAACAGATTTCAGACTGCAAACTGACACATACACACACACACACACACACACACACACACATACACACACACACACACACAATCACATTTTTTAAACTGCTTATCCTTTTTTTTGGGGGGGGTGAGCTGGAGCCTATCCCAGCAGTCACTGCATTGGGTGAAAGGCAGGAAACACCCTGGACAGGTTACTTGATTCACAGTTTTATTAAGCAAGTAATTTATTAATCCTGTTTATATTTGGTTTCTGAGCTGTTACTATGAACACCTTGCAAACTATAAAATATCAGGAAAACGTGCCACCAGAGAGCACTGTTCAGTTTTATAATTTCCAGTCAAAACAGCTTTTAAGTGCAAGCTATTTACTTTTCTGGAGATCTATCTGAGGAGATTGGATATAAGATAATCCACTTGCATAATGAACAGGAATGTTAAAAGAAAATAAGTGAAAAAACAGTTTTCAAAATAAAAGTTCACAAAAATTAAAATTGAAATACGTTAAATGTAACCAGCACTTAAGTTTACTTTGAGAGAGGAGAAAATCAAGCTCCACTCTTGCTTCAGTTCTGAAAATATCCACAGGTGTTTCTGTCCATCCTTCCACGGTGAGAAGACAACTCAACACTATGAGTCTAAAAAGATAGCTGTCAAGAAGCCCTCACTGAGAAAAGGCAATAGACAAGATAACTTGCTAATCAAATAAAGTGTTCTCAGAAAAATGCACTGACCAGCCCAGGCCTTAACATCATTAACTGTGTTTAGAACTTCTCTGATCACAAGAAGCAGAAAATACAACCAACTTTGAAGACTGGACTTTGGAGGTGTGGAAAAAAAATTCTGTTAAATATGTTTTCTGCTCCCCCACGGCCCTGAGGGAGAAGCGGCTTAGTAAATGTGTGTGTGTTTTCTGCTTTTTTCTCCTGAAGCTGAGAATGAATTACTTAACTGCCATCTTAACTGGACATGAAAGAAATGAAGGGTTTTGCACAGTCCTGTATAGTTAATACATATGGGACATATGGTATGTGAAGGATGACCTGTCCTGTGTGTGTGTGTGTGTGTGTGTGTGTGTGTGTGTGTGTGTGTGTGTGTGTGTGTGTGCGTATGTGTGTGTGCCTATGTGTGTTTGTGTGTGTGTGTGTGTGTGTCAGATGAATGAACAAGGTGAAGGTAAGAGGAAAACAACAAGGCCCGTGTCATTTCCCTCTCGTTGGCCCCTGTCTTTTTTTGATAGCACATGCATACACCTTCTGCTTCCCCTCTATCAGACCCTATCTCTTCTCCTCCTGCCCCCATCTTTCTCTCACAAAGTCAAGCACTCACAAGCCCTATCCCACTCACTCTGACACTTACTAACTGTTCAGAGGGAAGTAAAGCACAAAGCAATGATTTCTCATAGCAAAGAGTAAAAGATCACATATACCTTCCATCCCGATCCCAGTCATAAACATCTATCTTAACGGTCCTGCAGGAAGGGAAGAGAGGAGAGTGACAGTAACAGAGGAGAGAAGAAGTGAAAGAAAGACAAATAAGTACAAAAAGTGAGTGGAAGTGAAGGATTGCAATCACATCTGGGATTTTGAGGGAAAATAGCAAGACAAATATTTTCACATCTTAAAAGCCTGCTCATGTGTGAAAACAGAGAAATAAAGGGACGTCCTGGGGATGGGGTTTGCGCTTGTTATTCAAATTTACTTCAATTTGTTATGGGCAAAACAGATAATTGCAGAGAATAGCAGAGAAATCACTTACAGCAGCCCAGCCTCACACACACACACACGCACAAACAAAAAGCCACCCGATCTTTTGTTATTATTTGGACATTATCATCAAAACCTTATTCTTATTCAACAGTGAGAGCACACTCCAGCAGAGTGCTTTTCAAGGTTGTCCTGCAGAGATGGGGAACAATTTAGCTTTGCATTCGAAAAGAGACAAACACTCTCGTAACATCTCAAGGATGTGAAAGTTTGGGACGCTTCGTTGTTTTTCTGAATATTTCACAGTCGGGAAAGGCACTTGTTGTTTTTCTATATGTTTGCGATGTATAAATGTACTTATTAATGTCCTTTCAAATGTGTGTTTTTATGCTTGTGAACAAGCTGAACAGCTGAACAACGTGTGGGCGTGTCCAAGTCCTAAATCTCAGGATGAGTCTTTTTTTACGTGAGCTGTGCTTCAGTTCTGTATATATGAGTGTACACTTTTCAACATACTGTCCTTGTATGCATGACTCAAGCTGGTGTGCACAAGTTCTGAATCTCAATGTTGAGTGCAATAACACCAGCGCTGGCCTGATGAAATAATCGGCCGACTGCTGGCATTATTCTGCCCATCACTGAGAGCACAACAAATCCCACAATCCTTCTCTCTGCCTGCAGCTGAATGAGCAATCCAAACACATGCAAGCTTAGAAAGAGACGCTGGCTTCTCTTGGCTCTGGCTGGAGATAATGCCTGAGGGCAGAGCACTGTTAGGTTGAGACTGGACTGAGTACAGGCTGTGATGGGTTAGGAACCCTGAAGTTCAATAACCACTACAGGCAGCTCCATAACCACGAAACAAGCTGGAGTTTATGTCCTGTTTATTTACACAACTGTTAAAAAATTTCACCTGTCTAATGATAATAATGCTTGTTATTTTATACACAGTAACTGCAATGCAGGTTTAACCAGTATATATGAGTATTTTTACATTTTTTATATTTGGAGTATTTTGTAACAACCAAAATGAAAAATGATATTTAGTATTTTATCAAATTATATAATTTCTAATAATCTGGATTTGTCATCATCTGCCTCAATGTCACGTTTGGCTCCTCCCACGCCTCCATATGCTTTTCTGTTTACGTTCTGGTTGTCCGCGTGCCTCTTTGTTTTGATTCTTTGATGTCCGGCCTCCTTGTTTCGTTACTCCACCCCTGATTGTTTCCCCTTGTTTCCCATCTGTCCCTCATCATCCCTGTGACACATAAGCCCTGTGTTAGCCCAGGTCTGTGTTGGTCTTTGTTTGATTGTGTTGAATATGTTTGATTGTGTTGGTTATGTTTGATGAGCTGATTGTATTGTATTGTATTGTATGTATTGTTTGTGCTGTTTGGAATTGGTGTTTTGTTTCGTTATGTCTGTCCCTCCTGCTCTTCGTGTTGGCTATTTGAACCTGGACCGTTTCGACCATGACTCTGGATTTGCCCAAAATAAAACTCGCTTATCTCAGCACGTGTGTCGGCCTCATCACTACACGTTACAGAAAAACCAACCTATCGAGGTTGCAGTGAGAAAGCGAGATTCTGGTTTGTGGCTGTGCTGTTGTTTCTACGCAGCCCGAGTTACCCATGTCCCAATGCCGCCAAGCCAGAGAAAGCAAATCCTCTGGCGCTGAGCGGACACGAGCATCTTGTCAGTCCTGCTTCGGAGCCACGCACCTTGGTGGGGGGATGTGTAACGATTGGCTCCTCCCACTCCTCCATGTGCTTTTCTGTTTACTTTCTGGTTGTCCATGTGCCTCTTTGTTTCTTTGATGTCCTGCCCCCTTGTTTCGCTACTCCGTCTCTGATTGTTTCCACCTGTTTCTCACCTGTCCCTCATCATCCCTGTGACCATCCTATAAGCCCTGTGTTGGTCTTTGTTTGATTGTGTTGTATATGTTTGTGCTGATTGTATTGTATGTATTGTTTGTGCTGTTTGGAATTTGGTGTTTGGTTTCGTTATGTCTGTCCCTCCTGTTCTTTGTGTTGGCTATTTGAACCTGGACCATTTCGACCATGACCCTGGATCGGCCCAGAATAAATTTTCTCAGCGCATGCATACACCTCATCGCTCCTCGTTACACTCAAGATTTTCCCAACACTCTGTAAATATGAGATACTCTGGATATCAATTTATTATGGTAAAAATAATAATAATAATTATTATTATTATTTATTTTTATTTATATAGCAATTTTTATTCTGTTGGCAGCTCAAACTTCTTTAAAGACAGGTGATAATGCTTAACAGTAATGCTAGAAATTATAAGTATTAATTTAATCATTTAAGAAAATGACACAGATGACATTAAAAGATAAATACCATGAAAAGTAGAGTTTTAATTAAACATTAAGTTGAAGAGAGATGTTTTTAGATGCTTCTTAAAAGTGAGAACTCAGCTTGACTTTCTATAAAAGGTGGAATTGAGTTACACAGTTTAGAAGCAGAATATCTGAATGATTCTCTCCATGTTTTCAGTATTTTATGGAAGGTGTTTGCAGAACATCAATATCTGCAGATCTACGATCACATGCTGGAACATAAACAGACACTGTGATGTAGGCAAGTGCTTTAAGGTCTTTTAGAGCCTTAAATACTAGTAGCAGAACTTTCAAATCTATCCTGAATGATACAGGTAGCCAGTGCAGTTCTTTTAAAACAGGAGTGATGCCATCTCTCTGTTTAGTTTTTGTTAGGATCTTTGCTGCCATATTTTGCATGGGTTGTAATGGGTTTTTTTAGGAAGTGCAGTAAGAAGATCATTACAGTAGTCAAGTCTGCTTGTAACAAATGCAAAAGGCAAAACTTTAGTGACTGCGTTTACATATGAGACAAAACTGAGAGCTTAAGATCACACCCAAGTTTCCTACTTCAGGTATGTAGAGTTGTTCTCAGTCCCATACACCCCCCCCTCTTTTTTTTAAACTATCTGCATTATTGCTTCTATTTTTTTGTTTTTTATAGCTTCTACACCTTCCTAATGATGGAGTTGCCTCATTAGAATTAATCAATAGCATCTAGTACCTGCAACCAAACTAGTATAACATTATTGAAAATATTGATTTTAAATTTTGAATGACAGTCTAACTCATTCAGCCTTTAGCTGAGCAGCTCCTGCTAAGCTAGAACAGCTCACCTGTCATAGTCGCCATTACAGAGCGCACGCACAGGGATAGTGAAGGGCTGCCATACTGGATTCAGTGTGTTCTTGATCACCTCTGTCTTATGGCAGATAGTGAACCTACAACATACAACACACAGTGTTCTTTTTATGCAGCTCACATTAATCATTAGACACTGCTATTTTCATCAACAATAACAAAAGCATGTTACAATCTTATGTTTGTCATATTTCATTAAAATATAATGTGCAGGTTTAAATCTTTCAATTTACATTACATTTGTGTTTGTTGGAGTAGAAGAATCTAATTTTAAAGTTATTATGCATACATGTTATGTGTAAAGAAAAACAGTCATATTTTGCTATGTGTATGTGACTGTTTGACCTTAAAACAAGCAGAAAAAAACAGCTGAACCTTTCGATATAGAAAGTAAACTGAAGGTTAATGTAATTCTTAAAAGCTATTCTGTAATTATTTATGTAGTTATAGAATTTAAATATATTTGTAAGGTAGATTAAGGTAGATAACACTAGATCTTAGAGTTCACATACATGTGATAATAATCATATCTATCTAAACGCAGAGAGGATAAAGGGAGAAAGAGAAAGTGTGCATAGACAGAAAGAGAGGGGGGGGAGCAGAGTGTGAGAAAGACAGAGAGGAAGACAAAAAGAAAGAGAGAGAGGGAAAGGAAGAAGTAGAGGCAGGGAAAGAGAGAGAAAAAAGGGTGATAGGGTGGGACGAGGGAGGAGAGAGGTGAGAGGAAGAGGGAGAGAGCAGAGGATAGAGAGAGGGTGAAAGAAAGGAAGAGAGAGAGAGGGGAAAGAAGAGAGAAAGAGAATGAAAATGAAATAAGAGAGCAGTGGAAGGGAAAGAGAGAAAGAGCAGGTGATAGGGCGAGAAAGAAGAGAGAGGCGAGAGAAAGATGGAGAGAGCAAGGGAGAGAGAGAGCCCAGGTGAAAGAGAGAAGTGAATGAGAGACAAAGAAGGGAGAGAGAGGGAGAATGAGAAAGACAGAGAAGAGAGAAAACAGAGAGAAAGAGAAGAGAAAAGAGAGGGAGAGAGATAAGAGAGAGATGGAGAAACATACAAAGAGAGAGAGAGAGAATATCTTCTTTGCCATCTCACTCACGTTCCATCCTCGTTGCTGCGGTAGAACACCAGGAAAGGATCAGATTTGCCGAAGAAGTCCTTCTTGTCCAGTTTATTGGCACACAGCTGCATAGTAGCAATATCCTGTAGGGACAAACGCATGGAGAGGGTGGGTGACCACAGTTTCATACCAGCAGAGCCAAGGAAATCCCCTTCTTCTGATGCTGTTTCTAACCACACTAAACAAACAACAAAGCTGACCTCTACAGTCACTCCAAACTAGCCCAGAGTGCATGATACATGAAAACTGAAAAAATGGAAATCATTCTAATATGAAGACATGGGAGGGAATGGGTGTAGCTTTTCAAGGACACAAGGACACAGGCCTCAAGACCCTAAGGGAACATTTACATTCCACACAATTATCTATGAAAACAAATACACACAGTCTTCGTGCTCGCTCTCCTACACATACACACTCACTCACAGAAGTGTGAAATAAGACAGCTCATCTGCCCTGTGTAAATATGCTGTAATGAGGGTTTTATCCTGCTGGAATCACGGGCAGTAAAGCACTGACAAAAACAAACACTCCCTCTCACTTCTCCACATTTCTCTCTATTTACCATATTAA
The DNA here is from genome assembly GCF_015220715.1 of Pygocentrus nattereri. Taxonomy (NCBI): domain Eukaryota; kingdom Metazoa; phylum Chordata; class Actinopteri; order Characiformes; family Serrasalmidae; genus Pygocentrus; species Pygocentrus nattereri. The sequence goes on along the minus strand of NC_051236.1, from coordinate 14,835,868 downwards.
TGTGAGCTGCATATTTCTCATATCCATCACACATAATCTCATCCGCATTAGCCTCCCACCTCTGAAGAAGGCTTTAAGCTTTTCAGGTTATTAAAGACTATGGGATATGTATCTGTTTGGTGTTCATCATGAGGACAATTGGGTTTTTTCCAAAGAAATGTTGCCTTAACATATTGCATATAGGGGAACTAGAATAATTGTGTTTTGTAAGATGTGTTTTACTTGAGTGATTATACAGATTAAAATCATTACAACAGTGCTAAGTGCTAATGGGGAAGTATAACAACTGCGTGTGAAGTTTATAACTCCCTCAGGCTGGAACTACAGTACAGCAGTCAGTTATTAAAGAAGCAGCTTCACTTATGTTGATCTGAGGAATACATGATTTGATGATAAAGGGCCTCAATAGTTCTGCTCTTGAAGCAAATTCAAACTTGGGTTGAATGAAATGTAAATTTGTGGTGTTTAATGTTATATTTCAGATGTTTATATTCTGAAATGTAAAGAACAGAGCCAAAAATGAGCAGATTTACATTTCTGTGGTGGACAGAGGTCCATTGAGAGGTGGACATTATCATTAATTTTCTTTTTGATCCAATACCAAGTAATACCAAGACTAATATACTGATACCAATACCAATACTCCCACAGTTTTTCTCAGTTCTTTAAAACTTTTATACATTCAAAAGTGATATTCTCTAAGCAGTTAACACACAATACCAAGCAAAGCCTTGCTGGCCAAAATAAGACACTCTTTGCAAAATGGCTAAACCTTCTCGAAACACCAAAAACCATAACACAATTTTTTCCATTAACAAATGATGCAGCTTTCAATTTCACAGGTTTTGGCCTTCATTATTACTGTATGTTGATGCTGTACTATCTGCAAATAATTCACTATAAACAGTTCTATAATTTGCCAAAGTGCAAAAATATCACAACGTGGAACCATTTCAGTGTAATGTACTGTTATTACCACAGCTATCACTAATATCATGGTTTGGACCTGTTTTGCTGCAACTAATCAACACCGGAAATGTTCAGTTGCAGTTACTGCTGCACAAGGGGGTCACACCAGATGCAGAAAGCAAGATGCAAAAGTTTCACATACTTTTGCCACTCACAGATCTGTAATTTATATTATATTAGTAAATATAATAAAAATAAGTAGTCAGTCTGACATATTATACATTTATTACACATCCCTCCACAGACAAACACTGTATCTGGCATCCTGCTTGTCATCAGTTGAGATGACGCTGCTTTCCACTGTTCTCACTTATGTCCAAAGAGTATGAAAAGGAACAAATAAGAAATAAGTGTTTTATCTCAGAAACTGTTTTGTGGATGTGCTGTGAAGTAAATTGCAAAAACACATGGTTACAGCATCTCTGGTAGAATCAATAGTTTGAACTGAATGCTTTACAATCCCAGTAGGTATATCTGTTATTTTCAAATCAATCAGTCTTACCTGTTACCTTTTCTTCCTCCGGAAAACACTGGCTAAAACCTCTTTTATCGATTGTTACATGAGCGAGTGATGATGACTGATTGCTGAGTTAAGAATTGTGCACACAGGTGCTGAAGGTATTTATAACTATGAGATTATTTTTTTATTAGCTGTCACTACATGTTTTCCTTTTGATTTGTTACCCAACTAACATTTATGTTTTTGTGCGAGACCTTCAATAACTTCTATAAATGTAAAAAATTAGTAAAAGCAACAAGAAAATGTTAACACATTTGCAGTAAGACATTTCTGCTTTGCTAAGAAAGTGACAAAGGAGATGAAGTTGATCCCAGTTTCATTAAATGTGTTTTAGCAATGAAGAAAAACTGTAAAAGGGGAACTCTGGGTGATCTCTACAGTAAAAACCACAAAAAGAAGCCTTTGCATTAGTACTAAACACTATTTAAGGAAATAACGCCAACTGATCTGACATGGTAAACCATTCACTCCATCTCATGCATTTGTTTGTGTGTGTGTGTGAGTGAAAAGCAGAAAAGGAGAAGGAGGAAGGAAAAGCAGTTCTTTTTCAATGAGTTCTTACTTTTTAACAATACTGAGACACATTTGGTTTACTTTTAGCGTAAAACAGTAAATATATTGACACGTGAGGATCGACTCTGAAAAAGAATCTGGATCATAAGTATCAATGTTTCAGCATCAGTCCACACACACCTATTAAACAAATCTTCAGTGAGATACAGAGAATGGATCTGTATGTAATCGTAGATTGCAAAGGACTGAAGAGGTCATGTCATGCCCAACTCAAAGATCTCAAACTACGTGTTGCATGAATCTGCAGAGCAATGGGATCGAGCAAACACTTGGGATGGGACATGACTCTCACAATGCTCGACCCAAACCAGAACTAGCTCAAAATCAAAATCAAAGACCCATCTTTAAAATATTACAAAAATATTTAAGCAAGATTTAACATTATGACATTGACAATAAGTCCTTACAGGAAAGTCTGTTCAGTCATTGGCTACCTTGGCAACAGCGTTGGGCAGTTAGTTACAGTCATACACGATCCTGGTTCCTGTCTATTTGAATTTGGAGAGATTTAAAATTAAAAACCACATTAAAATTTCAAAAATATATTTGAAATCACTGGTAAAATCTGCCAAAAACAGTTTGCATTGTTTGAATCTAATAACATATAAAGCACATTTTTTCAGGTTGCTCTGGCTTCTGGGCATATCTGCATGAGGGGGGCTTTTCCTACATGAGGTTTATCTAGCAAGATGATGTGTCATTTTGTCAAAGGCAGGACTTTCTCCGCAAACAGACGCCGTGTTGGGTTCAGTTTTCCCATCCATTTTTCAACCAGTGACCTGTCTCCTCCTTTATAATGTCCCTGATATTAATTCTTGGAGAGAGATGAAAACTTGAGACTTTCTTATTGCTTCTTTGTTTTCTGTATATTCAGTTTTTTTTTTACACTGCAGAACAGACACTACAAAACAGCTGAACATATTCCCTTATTTGCAGACGAAGAACTGTAATATGGCTTTTAGTCACCTTATATTGTTAATATGATAAAATTATTCAATATTAAGCATGTACAGATCTGAATTCTGTTCTGAAGGTGTGCATATGCTCGCTCAAATACAGTGCACCCAAAACCAAAGGCAGCAGGGAGCTTTTTTAATATAATAATAGAATACATAGGATTGCACAAAAAGACCCAGGACTGCTGAGCAGCTAGAATCCTACATCAGACAAGAATGGGACAACATTCTTCTCCCAAAACTCCAGCAATTGGTCTCCTCATTTCCTAGATGTTTACAGACTGTTGGTAAAAGAAGAGGGGATGCTACACAATGGTAGACAAAATGTCCCAAAAACGATGATTTATTATGAGAAACATTGAATGTCCAACAACTCTCTACTGGAAAATAAAGCAAATTCTATAAAAACACCTCTGAGAAATATGGACTGAGTTTACAGAGAATTCTGTATTGAGTAGCTTCTCGTTGCAGTTTTGTTCCACTTTATAGTGGGATTTTACATCACAAGAGTTCAATGACAAAACACACTGACATTTCTTTTTATTAGCAAAAAAGTTTATTCACCTATAATAAATATTTTTGTTTACAATGTTGATTTTATTCAACATTTGCTTTTTTACTATCGAGTCTTTTGTGTTCAGTATGTCAAAATATGTGTAAAAATATGTGACTGAAAACCCACCTACTATACTGTGCAGCTCTGCTATACTGTGCAGTATAGTATGTGGCTGTAAACCCACCTACTACTGTCCAGCTCTACCAGTAAGCCACACAGATGTGATGCTAGGACATTGCTGTCCTTCTCTCACTGAGAATGAAGCCAGTTTTGCTCTGGGGGAAGCCCTGTGACAGATGGTGTTTGGCACAAACAGGAGGTTGAATGTGAATTCCAGCAGCAGAGCATGTGCATTTCTCCATCCTGCTAGTCTGCGCTTTAACCAGGGGTGCCCTCAAGGGTGGCTCAAAAGCAATTTCCAACCGTGTAATGGCAGCACCACTGAACAATACTACCCAATCTGTCATTCAGGTCCACAGAGAAAGAAAACTCATAAGGGCTCCTTTAGTGACTATGCAGCAGCTTGTATACCCTACTATAATATCGTTAACAAAATCAGATATAGAAATCACATTATTCAAATTATACAGTATTCACAAAAGCATTGTTTCTCATTATGTATAATGCACAGTGATTCAGTTAGGCTGAAGCATGTCACCATGAATTAACTTAAATCAAATTAATATATTTGATCCTTTGAACTGACATTTTTGGGTAGTCTAGTCAGATTTTAGTCAAAATGGTAGTAATAGACAACAGATGAAGTCACATGCATAAGTTTAAACACCTGGGTCAAATGTAATGTTTTGTTGATGTTCTAAGTGAAAATTAAGTTAACACGTCCTCGAACGAGAATACACTTAAATATGACTATAAATATTTTCTCAGCAAATTTTAGACCATAAAATATAAAACTCAGGTCAGTTTTTCCCCATATGTTAAATTTAGCAAATAAACAGTAATTCTGCATTAAAGTGTGCAGAGGTGTGCTCTGTGTAGAGGACATGTACTTACTGTCACAAATAAACAAAATATATAAACCAAATATTTTCGCATGACTGTCTATCAATTTTTGTTACGATCCTGAAGACAAAAATATAGACAGTCTTTTTACAAGAGTCAAATATCTGTTAAATTTTTAATGTCCAAAGGACGCTAATGTGCAATGTGTTAGCGTAGAGCTGACATACTTTGAGAAGCCCCATAGTAGTGCTAACAGACATTGACCTTCCTGACCGAAGGCTTAGCTCTAGCAGTCATACTTGTCATTGCAAAAAACAACACAAATTAACTACTCTAAAGTACTGTTTTTTGAAATTTTGTTTTATTTATATCTTCTCAACAAAGAAAAAAAATTAACCAGTGTTACCCACTGACCACAATCAGGGAAAGGTACACGTCTACAATGGCCCTTATTCATTGAAACTACACAGTAATGAGCACAAATTGGAGGAAACAGAATGACGTTTGACCTACTGTTCCTCTGCTTCTTGTAACTGACATAATGGTCATCATTGTTTTAACTGAAAAAAATACATTTGAAAAAGAAAAAAAAATCCATTTCTATTTAAAGTGATAGAATGGCATGGTTGTATAATATAATTCTTTTCCTATCTGCTTCAGATACATTATTACAGTGCAAGAACCACACTGTACTGCACTAACCCTTATAATGAAGTCACATATACTCATCAAGCACTTCGTTAGCAACACCTGCACACCCGCTCATTAATGCAATTATCTAATCAGCCAATCATGTAACAGCAGTGCAGGGCATAAACACATACAGGTATGGGTCAGCAGCTTCAGGTAATGTTCAAGTATGATCTCAGTGATTTTGTCCAAGGCATGATTGTTGATGCCAAACAGACTGGTCTGAGTATTTCTATAACCGCTGATCTACTGGGAATGCCAGTACAACAGTCTCCAGTTTACGCAAATAGTGCAATAATAAAAAAACATCAAGTGAACGGCAGTCCTGCAGACAGAAATGTCTTGTTGTTGAGAAAGGTCAGCAGAGAATGGCCATAGTAATTCAAGCTGACAGAAAGGTTACTGTAACTCAGATAACCACTCTGTACAATTATAGTGAGCAGAAAAGAACCTCAGAATGCACATGTCGAACCTTGAGGTAGATGGGCTACAACAGCAGAAGATCAGGTCAGGTTCCACTTCTGTCAACCAAGAACAGAAAGCTGAGCTGACAGTGGACACAGGCTCACCAAAACAGGACAGCATTGTTGCTGACCATGTGCATCCTGATGGCCACAATTTATCCATCTTATCATGGCTACTTCCAGTATGATAATGCACCATGTCACAGGAAGGAAAATTAATCACAAACTGATTTCATAACCATGACAGTTCAGTGTTCTTCAGGGGCCTTTCCAGTCACTGGATCTGAATCCAATAGAACACCTTTGGGTTGTGGTAGAACAGTGTGGCCAGGATAGTAGGCGGCTCATCAATAACCACGTACCCCAATAGGACAGTAAGCACTAACACTACCCCATAACCCAGCACAGAATAGCCCAACAAGCACATATACACAGCTTTTAATCCACAACAATGACTATTGATGACTATACTTTTTGACTACGTTTTAAGTCTCTCTTACCTCTGCCACAGTAGCACCCATGGTGTTCGCTGCTCACCGCATGGTCACACTTCCCATGCGTCCATGGCCGAATGAACCGGCAGCAGGACACTATAGTACATTTCACATGTGAACACATTTTTTCACATGGGTGAAATGTGCAAAAGCTACATGTTTATTCATGTGAAGTGTGTAAAAAATCATGTTTATACAAATGAAATTTATGGGATCTTTTTATAAGGGAAGCTGTGTTTTGTGTTTGGTTGTTACTTGTCATATAAATAGAAAAATATAACAGAACAGTACAGTAACTCATCAGCTTTCTGTGAAAATTGCAAAACTCATTTTATGGCAAAATTTGACCAATAAGGATTATTATGTGCACTGCAGAGTTTCAGTTAGAAGATACAAGATTCCCCTAAACACTGCTCCTTTACCATTCATGACTATTACATTCAGCCTGCGTTATTCTCATGAAGCCTTATGTAACACGCATACACTAGCATCTCTGCTGGACTCCAGCACTCTCTCATTATTCAGGCCATTATGGACTGGCTGACTGGAGGAACATGCAATCATCTCACCATCCACTTCTGCTAATTGCTGCTTCTAATTATTCCAAGAGAAAAGATGAAAAAATAAATAAATAGGTAATTCATGTTTTTGAAAGGAGGAACTATATACTGCATTAGTTCCCTTAGCATTAAATTTATTTAATAAATATGTCCTCTATGAGCCACCAAAATTACTGTTGGTGTATTTTTAACTACACTTAAAAAAACACATTTATCATTAAACACATAGATGTTCTGGTATTCAATCAGATTTAAAGATGAGTCTGTGAATGAATAACAAAAATGATTAATTAAAAAACTGCCAGTCAAGAGCAAAAAGCAGCAAAAATGATCACTTTCTATTCACACGGAATAAGTGCTGACATTTCAATCTCATAAAGTCTTCAGCAGAATATTATGAGGCTGAAATGTCAGCATGGTTTTAAGTGTATATAAAAAGACAAACAGACATATTTAGCTGTCTTAACTCATGTAAATTTCTCCCTACTAATAAACAGTACATTATTAGCAAAGCCATAAATGAAACGGTACAAAAGCTAATTACATTTATTAAAAGTTGAACTTCTGTTTCAACCAAGCTAAAATGTCCATGTTAAAAGTCACAGCCAGAGATTCATACAGCTGCTTTTGCTTACATTATATATGTAAACATATTACTGTACATACAGTACTGCGTGAAAGCCCATCCAAGACACAAAATCTATTTATTTGTGTAGTATGTGTTTATTTGCTGAGAAAAGTATTAATATTTGAATAAACAAAATGTATACATTATCAATTAATAATCATATATCATTATATATATATATATATATATATATATATATAAAATAGTGTTTTTCTGGATGTTAGTGTGTTTGTTAAACCATTTTCAATCCTCTCCTCGAGAAAGCCCAGTATTATATGTAGCTAAAAGCAGCTCCTGGTTTGACCAATCAGTGCTTCAGTAAATTCTGCTCATGATGTAACTGATGATATTAACAAGTGTCTGTGGTGGCTGTGAAGGTGTCAAGAAAAATATGGATCCAAGAAATTCTTGTTACTTTTTATTGTTTTGAATTGTTCAAATATTTATTTGAATTGTGAATATGACTTTATTCTAATGTATATTGTGATAAACTCACTGCTGAGGTAAACTGTTCAAAGACTTTCACACAGTACTGTATATATCTACTGAATGCACTTCAGATATGCCACCTATTGTTCCCACTGTGACCCATTTTCCCAGCAATAACAACAGTAACTATACATTACAAAGCTGAAATCATTGCTGTGAGCTCCTCTCTTCACATTCTTCCCACATTCCCTGTATTATCTTTTCAGACTCCTTTCCACGATTTCTGCATTTCTGTCCTGAAAGCCCTGATTTTGGTTTTAGTGGGGATTATACATAATTCAACAATTTTTCTTTCTTTATTAAAACATCATCTTTATGCTTTTTAGAATGCTACATTATGTTTAAAAAGTCTGCAAGAATCAGAGCATAAAAAAATTGAAGTAGGAAAGACGTACATGTATTTGATTAATTTGTCAGTTTTTAGCATGAAACAAAATGAAACACCCCCAAAATAAACTGCATTCAGGTTAGCATGGCCCAAATGCATATTTTCTGTATAAATTAAGAGATAAATATAGAGCATAATTACAGAAGCACACACATTTACATACCTACATGTATTTTTGTGCTGACCTTTAATGGTGAAATCATGTTAACCCCTTAAATGGTCTGGGCTATTTGTTGGGCCCTAAGTTTTATTACACACTTTTATAACCTAAGAATGGTTTAACCAGTTGTCTTTGAAGTAGTTACTGAATAATAAGCATTGATATGTTATACGCTTGGGATTTGACTTTTTTTTGTTTGTTTGTTTGTTCCTTTTCAGTAATAAAATTATATTTTTACCCAAGTCGTGGCTTCTCGGAAAAAGACAAGCAAAACATTTAGAAGAAGCTTAAAATCTCCGAATGAAACAAGCAAATGCTGCATCACATGTTATAGTCCTTTCATGTCTATTACACCTCTTACTGCATGCCTTAACTTCTGACTTGATTTAGGCCTTGGAGCTTAGGTTTTGAGACTAGAGAGGTAGATACTGTCACTGCTGGCACTTATATTGTCTCAAACATCAGGAGAAATTGTTAATAATGACTTATAATAACATCACATTATAATTATTATTGTTAAGTTATTATATGAGTATATATATAAGTATATATACTTATATATATATATAAGTATATATACAATATGCTTTAAATCATCTGTAATATCAGTTCTTGTCAAGAACTGTTTCATAAAAAAGCAACTGAATTAAATAATTGCTAAGTTTCATTCAAAAATGCTGCTTTGGATATGAACAATTTTGAGAAGAATAACAGCTGATGTGCAATGTGCTTTGTCAAAAAAAGGAAAAAAATATGTAACAAAGGTGGTATCAATTATAATAGCACTGAAATGTCTTGTGTTCCCAATATGTATCATACAGAAGGAAAATGAAAGAGGCATTTAATGTGTTTTGGGACTAAACAGCAAAGTCGTCTATAATACCTGCATAAACTGCACATCAACTGCATAATAATAAGCAGCTGACTGGATATCAGCTCATTGCAGGGATGTAGCTATGACTTTTCAAATGAGGAGGCCAGGTAAGACCCAGATATTTTTTTTTGGGGTGGCATACTCCAGAGAAATAAATAAAATAAAATAAAATAAAAATAAATTAAAATAAATAAAACAGCATTACCTTATTAAAATGATATAAAAAGTGAAAAGGGTTTTTCTTTTCTATGTACATAATTAAACCTATCCCTCATTTCCACATTAGTAAAATAACTTGTAATAGTTATTAATGTAATAGTGATAATTAGTAATATTACATCAACACAATTACTGCCTAAGGTGAACCGAGAGACTGAAAACTGTGTGGTACCTGATGAAGCGGTGATGTATTTCAGTCATTCTTGAGAAAATGATGTGTTTGAAGCAAGTAAATTACATCAATTTAAATCATTTTTTCACAACAATATGAAAACATTTCACACAAATAGGTAGAATCTATTAATTTAGACTGCCCTTACTATTATAAATGAGTCTGATATTTAGAAAGCCAACCAAACAGCACTCTATAAGGTAACCTATAACACATGCATGTAATTGTACAAAAGTACTTAGCATGATGAAGAATTATAGCTGACAATTTTTTGACAGTTAACATGTCTGCATAGCTTACTTAATAATGTAGCTCACAGAGCAGAAGGGACTCCTGTATGCTGAGCAAATGAACCAATAACATTATTAAATACAGGGTCAACAATCTCAGTAAGTGGAGTAACTCATAATTTACTTTTAACTACCCCAACATTGAATTTTCACATAAGAATAATTGATGATAGTCAATAATAGATAGTCAAGATGACTGATCTAACTTTCCATAATATAGGTGGCAAGAAGGGTGACCATGCTTCATTCTAGGATGGCACTGACCACCTCTGGACTCCCTTTGGCTATGCTTCTGGCCCACTGTGCTTTCATCTCATTGTATGAATTTGATAATTATTTATTTATTTGTTTGTTTCATTTTTCATTCTTCGTTTATTTTTGCAAATACTAAATTAGAAAACATACTTGTAGATTTTCACAGTCATCGCTGCTTTGCTTGTGCATTTTGTCTGTTACAACACAAATGCAACTAAACGTACATAATCATGACAATGTTTCATATTATTATGAGTACCATAATTTTACTGTATATTTTTCCCAGGTTGCTGAGCATTATGAGTGTGTATGCTGAACTGACCCTGCAGTTGCTGAGTTCCTCAGCAGTGAAGATGATGGCTCCACATTTCTTTCCTGGAATCCCACTGGATGGAAAAAAGAGAGAGAAAGAGCAAGAGCAGTTACTCATTAGAGAAAAAGTCAGCATAACACAAAGATCAATACTTCTCTGTGTAAAGCTTAGTTAAATCATGTTTCACTATTAGTGAGAGTGATTTGATAGATGTTCTGAGGTGAGGAATGTGGTGTGTGTGTGTGTGTGTGTGTGTGTGTGTGTGTGTGTGTGTGTGTGTGTGTGTGTGTGTTTTTGCATGTAGTGTTTTATACGGATGGTGTGTGTGGGTGTTTGTGACAGTTATGGTGGGTTTATGTGGAGTTATCTCTAAGAGTTTATACTCATCAGAGTAATCAGTGTGTTTGGTGTGTGTGTTAATACTGTGTGTGTGCACTCTAAGTAAATAAAGGGCTTCGAAAAGAAGTTGTGTGTGTCAGACTGACTGAGAGGGTCCAAAGGTCGAAAGTGTGAGCTGCACACACAATTACACTCAACCCACCGGAGAATCCCCATCACTCAATACCTTCACGCAAAACACCAGCACAACGGCTCTCACTCAATATCAGCCAGGAAATTACAGAGACGAGCTGCTAAAGTACTCAGCACTCTGTACTGGAGTGGCAGCAGGAGGAATCCAGAGGAAAAGTAACAATAAAGTGCTGGAAAGATGAAAAGGAGAGAGAGAGAGAAAGAAAGGCTTGCTGACTTTGAACTCACTCAGAAACCATAGAGCAGTTGTTGTATTCTGTCAGAAAATGTTGATCCCAAACATGTATTTTTGTGGAAAACTTCAAGCTATAATCTGTAGCTATTTTAGAAACTGAACTTGCACTGTCTTCCAAAAGGAAAAACAGTTAGCTCCATAATTACTGGCACCCTTATTAAAGATGGATAGAAAGGTAATGAAAAACTGTTACTGTGGATAACATTTCTTCATGAAGCCAAGAATTATGGAGCTGACTCTATGTCACCAGTATAGGGGTGTGTGGGGAGCCCCTCTTCTGATTGTGCATAAATACCAGAAAACCTTCACAACTGCTTTTTTTGTGTTGTTGTGCTAAGTTATTATCCAGTATTTGAAAGTCGAATAAATAAGACATTCTTTAATGTCTGTCTGATGGTAAGACCTGTACAGATACTGAACCTGTAACAAGGAGTCAGACATGTCAGCTGGATGCATTTGCGAATTTATGAGTGGTTTATTGGAGTGTGGGTTTACAAGAGAGCAAGAAGATACTGAGGCACAGCAGACTCCATAAATAAATACAAGTAGGTAAAACAGAACACATGACTGAGGAACATAAAACAGAACCAAAAACCAGAGAAACAAAGAGGAACCCAAAAAAGTGCAGAACAAACAGGAACCAAAAACACACACCTATAAACAATATACAGAGGATATCAAACAAGAAACAGGGACACAATGTACCCAGAATACTAATGTGACAACTGGAAATAATGATAAGTGGGCGGGGTTACAAACTACACACAGATAACAAAGATGAATGAGGGCGGGGCTAGGACAGCAAGGAGACAACACAGAAAAAACCTAGTTGTGGAACCATAATAGAACCCTCCAGAATTATTGGCTGTGGGTAAAGATGAGCAAAAGGGGCTATGAAAACAGCCTACATTCATGTTGCACTAAAAACATCTAGAAATGTAAGAGAAATCTAAACTAAAAATATTTTTAAAATGCATACAGAAATACATTTCTTACAAAAAAAGAAAAAAAAATTCTTCCAGTTTTTTTACTGATATTTTGTAAGGGTGCCAATTGTGGATGGCACTTTAATCCATATAGGTGCTACAGACATTATACACATGACAAAGGTGAACAGATTATCAATCTGTACCTTAAAGAAAAAAAATTACCTCCCCACACATTAATTCCCATGCAGATACTAAATCATATATCCAGAGATGAATGAGGCAATCAATACCACTGTCATCTCATTAAATGGAAGATTTGGAGAAGATGAGAGTGGAATGGGGAATCCCTCCATTATAAATATCTTCTGTAATAATGCTTCGTGACCTTCTCTCAGCCCTGTCTCAGTAAGTACTCTGTAATGGACAGAAATAGCAGAAAAAGGGGGCTCTGATATGCACATTACTGGAGCAAGAGGAGATCAGCTGAATGCATGTACATGAAAAAGAAAGCTCATATTATGAAAAGTCTTCTCAAACAGACTTGGAAATGTTGGAAATATGTAATATATGCCCTGAATAATCTCTGTGAGACTCCAATGAAAATTCCAATAATTTTTATTTTACACTTTGAAACTAGGAATGTGATGCACTGGACATGCCACTAGTTAAAACACACCTTTTACGTTTAATCCCAGAGGTCAAAATCATGATTTTATTTTGATGAGAATTCAAGACTTAATCCACAATTTAAGCCTTTTCTTCTTTTTTGTTTCTTCTTCAGGCTCTTGACTAATTAAGACTGTTGTAACGCAGGGGAGCGATGAGGAGACGGACGCCTACTCAGAGATAAGCAAGATTTATTTGGGGCAAATCCAGATTTGGGGTCAGAACAGTCCAGGGTCAAGGAACCAACACGGAGAGATTGGGGTACAGACATGATAAACAACACAGAATAAACAAACAAGACAAAGACCAAACACTTCAAACAATACTAACACCTCAAGCAAAGACCAGCAACAAACCAGGACAAACACAGAGCTTAAATACAACAGGGATAATGAGGAACAGGTGGATAACAGGTAGTAACAATCAGGGGCAGGGTCTGGAAACAAGGGGGCAGGACTGGGAAGAAGCAAAACAAACGCACATGGACAGGACTGGGAGGGGCCAGTTGTGACAACTGTCATGACACTGATTTTTGTCCAAAGCAAACAGGCCCACTCACAAAAATAAGATAAAAAAGATAGTCAGTTACAATTCTGTGCAACAGATAATTGAAATAGGAAGTGTGGAAATCTACATGGCTCTGATCCTTACTTATTGTTTATTTTAAGGAATCTAATTCAATTCAATCTAATTCAATGTCAATTTTTTTTTCAATCTAATGTTAAGGTCTATAGATAGAAACCGGTGTAACACATGCTTCTATGAGTTTTGAGGTGCAATGAAAACAAAATTTTGCCAGTACAGGAACTATGATCAATGGATCTTCCAATAGACTCTCTTGTATTATACTATGTGCACCACAAGACAACAACAGTAGACAGAAGGACACATCAAAGGACAATTGGCTCTGTCTTTGGAGGATTGCCAGTTCATTCTTCTGTAATGCTACTGCTATTTGTGGCCAGGAGTCCAAAAGAGCACTGCTGACCACTGGGAAGAATGGCCTCCCTCTCCACCCATAGCCAACATGGCGTCTAATAGCTGATGCAACAGAAATAGCGGTTACTGCTCTTCTCCATGTGAGTTGAGCTCAATGACACTGTCTTGGCAGGAGATTGTGGTTGAGCTTTGTGCATCTTGGAGGAAGCACATGCTAGCCTTCATCCTCCCAGTTGAGTAATATCGTGTGATATGGGAAGAGGGTGGAATTTTTTTACTGTTTTTTTTTTTATTCAGCAGTTCACAACGTTTTTTTTGTATTATAACAGTTATGCTAATGCTAAAAGTTGGGTTTGGATTAATTTTATATGCTTCTAATCTTTGAAACCCTTAAAATCTCAGGTTTGTTTTTATTATTCAGTAACTATTCAGTAGCTATTCATAGGTTATAGAAGTGTGTAATAAACCTTTGGGCCCACCAGTGAGCCGTGGTCATTTCAGTAGCTAACCAATGATAGCATTTTGTTTTCAAGTTTACCAGTTCAGCCTTATATCAAAACAGTATTGATGTTTTATCAAGGAGATTAATCCTAAAGATGGTCATTTTTATGATATATAAAAATGATATATATTTTTATATAAATAAAAAACATATAAATAATGATATATGATATGATATATATATATATATATATATATATATATATATATATATGATATCTGTTGGTCCCTACAAATGACAGAAAACTGCATAGCACCCTGCAAAGAAACAGGCTCACTGTTGCAAAGTTGTGTTGCTGAATTCAAACAGGACCTTTTGACCAAAGTGAGTAGGCTCATTCCCTGCACTTACTAACAGGTGTAGGTGAGCTGAAGAGCTGAGGCTAGGTAACAGCAACAGGCCACAGGTAGGTGTACAGAATGAGGTCTGGCCAGATAATGATGGCAGCAGGCAGTTTAGTAACAGTCAGGTTCCTCTATTATTCTCTCTCATGCCTGCATTGACTCAGTGGAGTTGCATCACTTTGCCAATATAGATAAAAGTGTACCATACAAGTTCTCCTATTGCACTGATTCATTTTCCACAACTCTGTGTAATGGAACTGAAATTGGTTGAAACCAGGATCAGTGACTTGTTTGCCATACTGCTAGGCTGTTGTTAAAATGCACACGCATTCACACATCCTTCCCCTCTTTCTGTTTTTGCTGCAATGGATTTTAAACTGTAAGACAAGTTAAAACCGCACGCAAGCAATTATAACATAATTAATCCTCAAGGGTTTCCATTCAACATCAATACTGCTTTAGAACTAATATATGCTGCTTTAAGTCTATTATTTTCACAAGGCTCACTGGTTTTGAGAAATGGATCCTTATTAAAGTACGGCCCTTGATAATCTTTGAGCTTAACAGCAACCTTTTTCTCAATTGTTAAGATGCTAAACACATTGTAGTCAAATGTATCCATGGTCCAGAAAACACGTGGTACTAGCAAGTGTTTGACAGCAATTGTGGCGAGAAGAAAATCAGGGCTTAAATCCTTCCAAGTGGAACAAGAAACTCTTAAAGAGGCCCATAGGTATGACTAGGCTGAAGTGTGCTGCTTGAGGAAACAGGCTAATTACAGGCTGAATGCCAAAAAAATAAATAGGAGATATGAAACGTTAGTATGCGTAACTGTGGGCGACCAGAATGTTCTACATGACTGTGTGTAGTCTGCTGCTTCTGAGGGAATCTCCAATAGCATCTCAGCCGCCTACAACTCATCCACTTCCTGCAGTGAAATCCCTCTAACACGTACATGCATGCGCTTTTTATATAATAAGACTCTGGACATCACTCGTCCACCACTCTCGGTCTCCTACACTTCTACTAACGCGCAGTCAAACGCGACGAGTCATAAAACAGCAGAGAACACACATGCCACGCACAGAGAAAAGAGAGGCACATAAGGACTTCATCTCCCACACACAGGTTACACAATCAGAAATATAGACTCCATTATGCAACAGAGCTAAACATGTAGACTCACACACACCTACACAGATACAGCACACACACACCGACACTGTCACACCATACACACACATACACTTCTGCGTAAAAAGTCAGAAAGCCCCCTTAATTTATTTTAATTTCCAGGAAAACTAGCTCATTAAGTACAAGTTTTTCATTTTCAGAAGGTATTTCTGAGGGTGTTAGATACAGTGAGGGGAAACAATTCAGACATTTTTGTTATTTTATTCTTGTGCATATCTCCAGCTCAGATTTACACATGATATTTTTTGACGCTGTACTTATGAATATGAACAAAAAAGTTTGCATTCGAGCACAAACAGCGCTTGAATGGCCTAACCAATGTTTTAAATCACACTGAACACTTTTAGAGGATTTTGAACTTGCCAGTCCAGCAGAGGGATCCTTGTAAACTTGGATAATTGAAGATGGTTTGTGAAGAGGAATAACAAAATGGTGCCAAAAGCTAATTGCTACTTATCGTAGACCTTTTGAAGCTGTAATTGCCAAACAACAGCTTTGCAACAAATTACTAATGCTAGTAATTTTTGATGTCTGAATACTTTTTCCTCATCAATTTTGTTAAACAGATTTGTTTATGCCCCGTGACCCTGAGGGGAAGCGGCTTAGAAAATGTGTGTGTGTGATCTGTTTATGCTCATGAATACATTCTTTTCTGTTCATATTTATAAGTACCAAGTTAAAGGTTGTAAATTGTGAAAGTGTGAAGAGGATCTCTACACTGTAAGTTTGTTAAATAATAAAGTTAATAGTATCTGAATACTTGTCACACTGTTTAAGAAAATCTGTTTTCATAAGGGGGGGGGGGGCATAACAAAGAAAAATAAGTGAAAATACAGGAATTTCCAAAAAAAGCTCCACTCTTGCTTTAGATCTGGTGCTTTTGTTCATCCTTCCAGTGTGAAAAAGACAACTCTTTGTTATGAGTCGTTACAAAAAAAAGGAAATACACAAAAAAGAGGAAAATCTGCAAATTAAAGAAACTGCTGGGGTTTTCAGATCAACATCATTAAATGTGTTTCCAGTGGTGGACAGTAACTAAGTAAATGTAATTAATTACTGTACTCAAGTAGTTTTTTTGTGTATCTGTACTTTACTTAAGTATTTCCATTTTGAGTGCCTTTTTACTTTCACTCCACTACATTTCAAAGTCAAATATCTTACTTTTGACTCCAATTCACTTTGAGAAATCTGTCGTTCCTTTTGGTTTCTGTGTGTATAAAAATGTAACATGTCAAAACAAAGACGTGCAAAGCAAGAACACCAATCAGAGCACAGCGGTCACTTTGTTCTGAGCTTGTTTTGACCTGTTGGTCAAAACAAGCAGCATAAAAATTTGGGAGCACATACGTCACCTAAATGATGAACTAACCTAACTTTTTGTAAATAGGATAGTTTATGTTTATGAACAGAGTCCTACAGATCAATATAGTAAAAGAAAACTTATTTGTGATCCTGAGTTTAAAGCAAGTTTTTATTCAGCTTGTAACTAAGTTACAAAGTAATCTTAAACTGAAACTTTACTTGTGTGTAAAAAGTGATTTCAGAGCCACTCGGTTCTCCATGATGGAAACTGTTAGCCTTCTGTCTTTTGTGCTTAAGATCCTTTTAATAGACGTCAGCATCACTAATTAATGATGTTCTATTAAAAGACTGGTTTACCAAGAGAGACACTGGAGAATTTTTACCTAAAATGAGTTCATGAAGCGAGTCTTGTTACAAAAATGATAACAGGACATCAGAGCCATAACTACTCTTTTAGCACTTTTACTTTCGATACTTAAGTACATTTGAAGGCAAATACTTTTGTACTTTTACTCAAGTTGAGGTCTAGAGTAAGGACTTCTACTTTTACTGGAGTAATATTTTACTCTGGGAATCTCTACTTTAACTCAAGTACATAATTTGTGTACTTCGTCCACCTCTGTGTGTTTGTGATTACTTGAATCATGAGAAGCAGAAAATACAACCAACTTCTAAAACTGAACTTTAGAGATGTGGAAAAATGTCACTGCAAAACTGAAAGCAAATCTCCTGAAAAGAATGCAAGCTGTAATAAAGGCAAAAGGTAGACACACCAAATACAAAAATTTTAAAAGGTCCCAATCTTTTCAGGAAAAGGCAAGCTAAAAACAGCCAGCACATCTTGAGCATCTTAAACAACTGTGCTAATACATGCATTACAACACTTTCAAACATCTTCTGAGGCTGAGGGCAACCAGACCAAACTGCTAGAGCTCCATTCATATCAGCAGCTTGTCAGCTCATCATATCTACAAGTATTTACATTCAGTGAGTAGGCACTTACTCATAAAGCCAGCATGAGTGGGCTAGCATAGCCCACATGCAGACAAATATGCTCTAAGCTGCCACTTTATTAGAAACACCTACTTTGTACCTACAGTCATAGAACATTTTTATCAGAAACACCTACCACATAGATGCACTTTGCCGGTACGTAATTACTGACTGTTGTTGGAGATGGCACAATGCCACTGTTTCTTTTCTGATAACAACAATGAAACCTCAAGAATCGGCTGATACAGGGCAAATACTTTTTCTTTAAAACGTATAAGTTTTAAAACAAGCTACTTAAGATGAGCTTGTAAAAGCAAACTATCATGCTGAGACAAACACTCTACTATCTCACTGTAATAAGTAACCAGGCTGGGAGGTTATGGACTGTTGCAGAGGCTTTAATGAATATAAAGGAGGAAACCAAATAAGTGAAACAATAGCAGGAAAGGCTCAATAACAAAACACACAGGACATGGGAACAATAGAAATCAGAGAAAGGCTAGGCTAACAAATGATAACAAATCTTTAGTTTACGTTAATGCTGAGCAACAAATAGGAACAAATAAACATGTCTAGCAAACCTCGAAAGAAGGACACAACAACACAAAAGAGAATGGCAATAAGACAAGCACATGAACAGATGCAAAGCTTCATACTGAAAGTCCATGAGAGAGGGATATAAATAAAGTCTATTAATGTGAGGGACAATAAGCCACAGGCATCAGTACCCACACGAGGTGGGATGCTGGGACAAATATGTGACACCCACACAAAGAAATGAAGCACTAACTACATGACATCTCAAGGTATGAGTGGTGGATCTGTTATAGGTTCATTCTTTTTTCCCTGCTAAGAAATTTTGTTTTTGAAAAATAAATGCCCATTTTAAATTTCATGCAAGCAACACATTTCAAAAAAGTTGGGACAAGGCAACAAAACGCTGATGTTGTGTAATACTAAAAGAAATACATGATGATTAATTGGCAACAGGTTAGTAACAAGATTTCAGAAGTAAAAATGGTGAGGGTTTCACCAAAAAGTGCAATAGAATTCAAGAATGATGTTTCTCAACATAAACCTATGTTATGATACCTATACTTGTATACAGTATCAAGCTCAACTCCATCCTCTGGAACTGCCGCTCAAACCAGTGTTTGTTCTAGCATCTTACTCACCTGCCATATTACCCCACCTATCTGACTGTCACCTCTGAAAATCAATATTAGCTGGCCATGATCTTCAGACCCTCAGGTATCACTGCATTAAAACCTGGCAGATTCTAGAAATCACTGCATGGGCTCGAGGGCTCGTTCTAAAACCATTGTCTGTGAACACAGTTCATCTTTGCTTACAGAAATGCAAGTTAAAACTCTACTATACAATAAGAAACCATATATAAACAGTATCCAGAAACACTGCCACCTTCTCTGGGCCCAAGCTCATTTAGGATGGTCTGCAAAAGTGTCTTATGGTCCGATGAATCAAAATTTTAAATTATTTTTGGAATCCATGGACACTGCATCCTCTGGGCTAAAGACAATATGGCTTGTTGTCAGAGCAAAGTTCAAAAGCCAGCATCCATGATGCTACAAGTGTGCATTAGCGCACATGGCATGGGTGACTTGCACATCTGTGAAGTCATGATTAATGCTGAATGATGAATGTGTTGCTGGCATTAAATTCAAAATAGGAATGTGTTTTTCAAAAACAATAAAATAAGAAAATTATAAATATAGGATTTAGATGATTTACACATCATTGCACTCTGTTTTTATTTACATTTTGCACAGTCTTCCAACTTTTTTGGAAACGGAGTTGGAGAACAACCTAACTTCCTTCTTAAGACTGATTAACACAAAGTCTTAAGTCAATAGTAAGGCATTAGAAACTGGACACTTAAGGAAGCCTCGCTGAATAACAATTAAGCACACTAAAGCAGAAGCAAAGTATTTTTAAAATTCAACCCTGCAGTCTACATAGCATATACCATTGAAGTAAACATGTCAGTCAAGAACATACAATACATTTAGTAGGACCTGAGTTTGATCCTCGGTGATGTTTAAAAACCATCCCTGGCTCAGAGTCCACAAAAGCACAAATGGCTCGGCTCTCAATGAGTGGACAGAATCGCTTAATTCCTCTCTCTGTTGATATAAAGGCACCATTTGGTCACTTTTTTAGAACTGAGCAGTTAGCTACACAGGGTGTCTTCCCAGCGCATTCAGCTATCCTACATGGTTGTGTGAGTAGCTTGCACCGATTGTCACAAAGGACACACATGTCAATGGAGAAAGCAGTGAAGGCACATGTGAGCCCTCATGCTTCTGCTTTTGGGCCACTTCCTAGCAGTGCCATTGTTTGAAGGTCTCTGCTGTTTCAGTACCATGAACAGCAACCCAGCTGTTGTAGCTCCTGTGTCTTTAAACTTCAATGACTCAGCTGAACTTTTTTTCAGCTGATATCTTTGCACCTCACAGGACTCATACAGTCATTTAACAAACAAAAAAGAAAAAGACATAAAAGGAAAAAATACAGCATATGACTATCAGGGTATTATTGGCACTTCAGGGGTTTCACAGAAATAACACCTCTCTCTGCAGCCTCACCATCTCAATAACTCCTAGTCTAAAAAAAGATAAATGGAATAAAACACAGGCAGTTTGTTCAGAATTATTTGAGACACTCTTTTCCCCACTTCAGCAATTACCTGGTCTAGACAGACGGCGCCAATGTCACTTCTTTTGGAAACTACTTAAGCAGTGGTACATTTGGAATAATTCCACAGACAAAACAGAATGACTAAACTAGTTTATCAGAAGGCTTCTGGTAAAAATTTGTTAGATCTGTATTGATTCAACATGATGATAAAATTAAACTTAGCAATATTGAGGACTGTGTAAAAGACATAAAAGACTGGATGTCAAGTAACTTTCTGCTACTTAACTGAGATAAAACAGAAGTCCTCCTTCTTGGTCCAAAAGCAGCTAGAAACAAACTGTCTAACTTAACACTTAAACTTAATTTCTCACTTGCATCAAGCTCATCTGTTAAAAATCTTGGTGTCGTGATAGACGCTGATCTGTCCATCGATGCACATATAACCAACATCACTAGAGCAGCCTTCCTGCATCTCCGCAATATCGCTAAATTAAGAAATGCATTATCTCTACAGGATGCAGAAAATTAGTTCATGCTTTTATTACTTCAAGGCTAGATTTCTGTAATGCCCTGCTGTCTGGATGTCCCAGCAAAATTATTAACAAGCTTGAATTAGTCAAGAACGCTGCAGCCAGAGTCCGCACAAGAACCAGAAAATTGGACCATATTAGCCCAGTTTTATCAACCCTACACTGGTTACCAGTTAAATTTCACAGTCATTATAAAATTCTATTATTGACTTATAAAGCTCTAAATGGACTCGCCCCTCAGTACCTGAGTGAACATCTCTCCCACTATTAACCATCACGCCTACTTAAATCACAAGGTGCTGGCTTACTACTGGTACCTAGAATTAATAAAGCTACATCAGGGGGGAGAGCTTTTTCATACAAAGCCCCCCAGCTCTGGAATAATCTTCCTGTTAATGTTCGGGAATCAGACACAGCCTCAGTTTTTAAGTCTAGGCTAAAAACTTACTTGTATAGTCAAGCCTTTGGTGATTAGTCTTCCCTGTCAGATCTAGACCTGCTGAGGTCTCTGCTGCCCTGTTAACACTGTAATCTGTGGTCAGTCACTCTTTACAGAACTGACTGCGTTTTTTTTTCTTTGCTGAGCTGAATAGCTGTCCATCTTGTGCGTCTGATGCTGTTGCCTCTTCTGCCTTGATTGGGTGCCACTGCTTACCAGCCTTTTGGACCGACTTGACCACCACTGAGCTTCTTGCTTTACAACGCTGTGCAATCCTCACCCTCAGATGCTGCTGCTGCTGCATAATCATAAATTAATCAAGTTAACCACTGCTTTTCTTTTTCCCACTTTGTACTATAACACTTTATACTAATAATGTTTGCTATCTGGTGTCAACCATAGGAGGATGGGTTCCCCTTCTGAGTCTTGGTTCCTCTCAAGGTTTCTTCCTCTTTAGGGAGTTTTTCCTTGCCACCGTTGTCGCTGGCTTGATTGTGGGGGCTTGGACCTGGATTTTCTTTTCTTTTCTTCCTGAAATACTGATTGTTCTGTGAAGGTGCTTTGTGACAACATCTGTTGTAAAAAGCGCTATATAAATTAATCTTGCTTTGCTTTGAATTGTCCATATATTGGCAGACTGAATTAATAATCTTCTAGTGGACAAAAATGTCCAAAAATCTAGCATGCTCCTCTTATCAAACCTGACACAGTTATAAATGTATGAGCGCCAAACTAGTGTAAAGCATAAGGCTTCTATAACCATAGAACAGCTCAACCAGTTTGCATGGAAGTCCCTGTAGTCACTGAATAATAAGCCTTAGTATGTAACAAGCCTGGGATTACTTGGTTAACTACTGCTTTTATTCCAATATCCTCCTACATTCCTAGTAGACATAGTGCATTCTGAGAGATACAAGTAAGGTTTTACAGTAATTAGCTGTTATGCGCAGAGCATACTAGGAAATTGACAACTAATTTGTGTAGTCTTGAGGAGCCTGTCTCTGAACCTAATAGCACTGGGAACAGATAGCTTCCTAGTATTCTTTGTGGTTTTGTCAGTTTCTGTTAATAAGCTTTTAATTCCTTTGCTATGTTGAGCTCACATGAGTCCTTTTGTGTTACAGTAAAGTCAGAGGTATCAAGTCAGACTCAAAAAAAGAAGGTCCAGCTCAATGTTTAGGTCTCAACTGCAAAATCAACATTATAAAAAAGCTGTATTTGAGTTGGCATATTATAGTCTTAAACTGTCACTATGGGACAATAAGAAGTGTCATTTTAAGTGATCTATAAGAAGAGCAACTACTCTGTAAATTATTTTGTATAATGAGGCTCATACAAGACATTATTCTTTCAGTAATGGCCTAAAATTTATCTGCCACTAAACACATAAATTAGACTGGAGCTCAATGACTGGGTTTATTTTCTGACCCCAAGTTAAACCACAGTGGACACCTCATGGATCAGGGGATCCACAGTGGCTAGCAGGGCCGACGCTGCAGAGGAAGAGGGCTCCTGTACTGGGAGGAAAAGAACGACATACTGGCCCAGCAGGAGGCGACACGTGCTTGACCTCCCCATCTCCCCAGGTGACCGCCACAGATTCCACAGTTGCCACGGCAACCTGAAGTTCCTTGATACTGGACTCTGTGCTTGTGTGTTCCATGGAGACAGTGGTATGCAGAAGTATATATATATATGTATATATATATATATATATATATATATATGTGTGTGTGTGTGTGTGTGTGTGTGTGTCTGTGATCAGTTAAGTAGGTTTATTTAACACTTATAAAGCCTAAGGTTTTGTATGTAGGAAAATGTATGTTAATTCCTTACCCTCATAACTAAAGCAGTTACATATTAGATTAATAGCTGTCAGTATTAATTTTCAGGCTGATCCGAATATTTTTATAAAGCTGATATGCTCATTGACATTCCCAAATAAGTATCTGAAAATGAAGTCTCAAATTCACTCTTAAAAACTTTATAGACCTGTTTTTAACCATCCGAAAACACTTCCAGTTTAATCAGTGTTTCAGTCCACCCCAGCTGTGCTAGATATGCCTTAAATGAAAGCACGGGTCAACAATAAAGATAAAAGATAAAATGCAGTGGTCTTATAGCCTAGTGCCCAGCTCCTGCTCTGTACTATATGTGTGGTCTGCTCTTCTCTGACACCAACAGTGGCAAAAACTCATGGTTGTAATTTAATTACCAAGAAACAAATTCTAGATTGGGGTAGGTCCAAATAGGGGGCAAAGGGAGGTGCATTTTGACAGTGAGAAAAACTCTTAACCTTTTTTTTTTTTTTTTACACTATTTGGAAATGTCAGCTACCCTTTACATTGTCTGAACATATTGTGATGAAGGGACCAATAGAAATGTTCTGAAAATACTTGGAATAAAATCTTTACATCAGTTACATTAACTTACATTCAAGTAAAGATAATTTCTTTCTTTCTTTCACTGTTTCAGATATATGAGGACTTTCCACGACAGTAATGATATGCATTATGATAATGCCAAACTAATCACTGCCGTTTCACTGAGAAGGTAAATTTTAATCAATGATTTCTTAATTGCGTAATCAAATTTAATCAACATTCCAGTATAGTAGTTACAGGAGAATTTAAAGCAGTTACTGAATAACAAGATTTAAGCCTGCTGTTAACTCTTAAAAGGCCAGAAGCCTATAACTAATACAATGGCCACAGAGGTAATTTTGAATTTTGCATATGTATTTATGCCACAACAGAGAATAGCTGTAAAAGATTTAAAGCTCCAAAAAGATATGACCAAACACAAAACAGTACATATGTTGTCATCAATAAAATAAAAAGAAATCAACCACAAAAAAGAAATTAGTACATAAATACAAAAGGGCTAAAATGTAACTGAGTAAAAAGGAGATTCCTTTACTACTGATATACTTGAGTAGAAGTAAAAGAATTATGATTTGAAAATAACCCATCAATATTGTACTTCACAAGCTTGAATAAATGAATCTAGTCACTGCATATTCTGTCTATATGTATATGTCTCATAAGGATGAGGTTGAAAACACATTTTGAACATTTAACTTGGATTTCAGACTAAAATACTGGTGGTCCTGTGGGCGCCATAACCACTGAAGAACAGGACGAAGGGGGCTAACAATGCATACTGAGAAACAGATGGACTAGAGTCTGTAATTGTAGGACTACAAAGTGTACCTATATGATATATGATAAGTGGAGCTGATTAAATTAAAAATAAGTGTAGATACAAGGAGGTGTCATTAATGAAGTGGCTGGTTGGTGTATATCATAATATAATTCTTGTAAATATGAAAGATCTGAATACTTCATGATTTATTTATTTATTATACTGTTGGACTTCTTTAGTAAAAAGTCCATAAATATTTTATTATAACTGAATGTTATTTAGTATAATAAAATTAAACTGGTCATTCTGCTGAAACTGAGGCTAGACTAAGTAAGACTGCTTTAGTAAAAAAGTGATGTTACTTGCCTTCCTCAGAGAGGACTCAACCATCAATTTCAGCACCTCATTCACTTTTAGCCGCTGCTTTAGTGTTTACATCTCATCGCTGTGCAGATACGACACTCTGGTCATCATAATTTTCAGCCAAATAGTTCCAACAAATTTGATGGGCTTATATACCAAAGCTTATACTGTCTGATCTTTTTTCCAGGTTTTTTGTGAATTAAGAAGATAAGGCAAGGAGGCTATTGCATAGGAACTGTTAAAATAATGTCCAACTCATTCTAAAAGCAGGAAAAATGAGCCTGCTTGTGGAGATGAACCGCAGTCTAATATATTTGGTCACAATGACTGGTAATAGCCTCATGAGGTAAAAAATATTCCAAACTTTTTTGTTTTGACCATCTCTGCCTTCCTAGTGTTAAGAGGTTATGAGCTATAACAATCACTTTATCATATCTGGGCATCTAGACAGCAAAGGGACAATCACATATATCTGTGCCACAGAGATAGAAAGTGTTTCTAAGGCATTAAGAGAAATTCAGCCTCCTCCGAAAATGTCTGACTTGACATCCATTGTAAAGGTATGTGTGTGTGTGTGTGTGTGTGTGTGTGTGTGTGTGTGTGTGTGTGTGTGTGTGCGTGTGTGTGTGTGTGTGCGTGTGTGTGTGCGTGTGTGTGCGTGTGTGTGTGTGTGTGCGTGCGTGCATGTGAGCACTCCCGAAGGCATTTCACATTTGGAGACAGGCGCCGCTTTGATTGCTCGGGCCGATGGGCCTGTGATAGGAAGGTATCCAGGTATCTGGAGGTATCCAGCTTCAGGTTTCAATGCTGATTTCAGTGCTGACATTCAAGAGAACTCACTCAATTAAACCAGATGAGCCGCAAAAATAGGAACAGAAATACAAAGTAAAGGGGAGAGAGAGAGAGAGAGAGAGAGAGAGAGAGAGAGAGAGAGAGAGAGAGAGAGAGAATGTTTCATCTCTTCCTTTGCTATTAGTTCACAACAAGCAGCAAATATGCACGCAAATACACACACATACATGCCAAGTGGCATCTCCTTTTTTCCATTAACCCAAACCTACCAACACAGGCTGGTAAAGACATGCTTTCATCAGTTTGATAAGCAAACAAGCTACTTTAAAAGCTAAGCTGGGAACACAGAGCAGCATCCAGTAGGTAAAATGCCTATGACAATGGCATAGAATACTGGACAACAGTTGAGTCACATCTTTATCGAGCAAATGAAGTGGACTGAACCTTCTAAACAGCCAGCCAGCCACCTCAATTATTCTATCTGTGCAACTGGGTTGAGGAGAAACATGATTCGAGTGCTCTTTCAGGAAGTTCATTCATTCATTCAAGCTCCAGGAATAGTAACATAATCATATTTGCAGTCTAATGTTCCTCAGGGGAGAAATCAGCAAGGTACAGAAAGATTGTTGTAGAATCTCTAATTCAGGCCAGGTAGGTAGCACCCTGTTCACTTGATTTCATCAGAAGAGGCCACAGACAGGCTTGTATGCAACGAGACTGCATGGACTTCCCAAAAACACAAACACTCAAAATCTCAAACACTATCAGGGATGCTGACATTCAATATCACTATTACAAAATTGTCATTGCCCACACGAGCGTTGAAGTCACCCAGCAAGACAATGGAGTCCCTGCAGAGGGCACTTTCCAGTACCCCCTCCAGGGTCCCCCGGGCAAAACCCCATAATAGAATAAAGTCCAACCCCTCTCTAGAGAGTCTGTTCCAGAGCCCCTGCCATGTGTTGAGGTGAGCCCAACTATATCTAGTTGGTATCTCTCAGCCTCATACACTAGCTTGGGCTCTTTCCCTGCCAGAGAGGTAACGTTCCATGTTCCAAGAGCCAGTTTCATTAGCCGAGGATCGGAACACCAAAGCCCCCACTTTCGGCCGCCACCCAATCCACAATGTACCGGACCCCCATAAGTGCCTCTCCCATGGGTGGTGGGTCCGTGGGAGAGTGGTCCCATGTAACTCTTTCGGGCTGGGCCCAGCCGGGACCCATGGGTAAAGGCCCGGCCACCAGGCACTCGCCAAGGAGCCCCTCCCCCAAGCCTGGCTCCAGGGTGAGGCCCCGCTAACCCTAATCCAGGCGAGGCAAGCTGGGTCCTGGTGTTATTGTTCATATGGGGTTTTTTGGATCACTCTTTGTCTGGCCCATCACCTAGGATCTGTTTGCCCTGAATAAAACTTTGTCTCCATTTTTTAAATATTTCATAGTTTGAAAATGTCTGTTGCCCTTTACATTGTGTGTAAATTTCATGAAGAACTGACTTACATTAAATGTAAAGTATATTTTTTCCTGCTCCTGTAAAATTACCGTTTTGGAGATATAAGGTTTTGTTCAAACAGCAGTGATATTTTGGTATAACATTGTTATGAGATTAGTATTGCAAGACCTGAGTGTGTGACTCTAGTGTGCCAGATCAAAAACTGTTTTAAGCCAATGAAAGTAGAGAAGAAAATTAAAGGAGAAAAAAGTTTAGCAGGAGGAAGCTTTGAGTTAAATCAGAAATTGCAACCCAATTTGTAACTGACACACAGTATATTCGACAAATGATGTCTGAAGCCAAACAAACATTGTAATAAACATTTTAAATATTGATTGATACCATACTTGTGTTGAGAAGTGGGAAGGGCACAGCCCATTTGAAAATCATGTGTTGAGCCTTACTTTGTGAAAAAAGAAAAGAAATTGCCACGTTTTATAATTGTTTACTAGGAAGTGCAGACTAGATGAAATCAAGTCACAGGGTAACACTTTACACTTACAGGATAGCAAACCAGAAATAATGTCTAACAAAACTGCTAAGGGTGAAATACACAGTTAATGAAATTCAGTAAAAGACTTTTAGTGACAAACTCTGAACAAGAAACACACAATATCTCACACAGTCTAAGGCTCTTCTCAGTGAACTGCCATGACAAGTGATAAAGCTCATAAAATGGTAAAGGCTGCCCTTTACTGGAATGGGGAGAATCTATAATACATGTTTGTTTTGAGCCTAACGAGGTCTACACAGCAATGCATCACAGACTAGACTTTATTAATTGATATTTCACTGCCAAGAAATGTGGATTCTAAATTAAGCCACTGGCTTTGCTCTTTAGACAGGGTTGGTAACAACACAGAGTAAACATGAAGCTGCACTGCTCAGAATTAGCAATAATGCATCTGACACTCACAAGCTGGGTTTTTAAGGTTGTCATGGACATTTACAATCTTCCTTTTCTAATAAGTACCTGTCAAAGAAAACCATTTTTAATAATTTTTAGAATTTCTTTGTTCCGTAAGCAATAGAATTGGGCAATGTCACATAAATGTTATAACACTCAGCACAAAAGATTTTGTTTGAAGCACAAAGTGAAATATTAACTTAATATTAAATGCAACCAGAACACTGGCTGTTTCAATTCAATCTTTCATGGAGAGCAGTAACTGGAGCTGGATTTTCATTTTCATATATTGATATACTTTATGGGTGGGTTGGAATTAATTCAGAAAAGCATCCAGTACATTGGAGTTAATAATGGATAGCTCCTGTTGCCATAGAGAATCAGCAGAGTTTATTAAAGCCATGTTCAAGAGAGACTGGCATTAAAGAGAGGATAAGAATAAAGCTCATCAGTGACTTTTCTCCCCAGGTTCGCACAGCGCCTAAAAAGATTAAATACCATTACTCTTTCAGACACGAGGAATGTCTTTATTCCCAAAGCAACTTAAATCAGTAAGCAGACTGCTGTCTTTAATGAAAAGTAAGTCCCTCTGGAAGGTTTCCTTTACCAGGAGACTGGGAGCATATATTTATATTATTTACATGTATCTATTACAGAGCATTTGAATACATGGAAGTCGGTCATTAGTTATGAGCTCAAAGTTGCATTCAGTCTTCTCTGGGTCCTGAGAGGGTTGCTGAACCAATTAATTTTGTCTTCCTAATGATTGAAACAATGCTCTGTCATAAATGAGAACTGTAGTTCTACATGAATTACATTTATAATAGTGCTGAGTAGCACTGATAAACTTCATTATCACAATATTTTCCAAATATATCAGGGAAACAGTTTCAGATTAGAGATAGATCAGTTCCATCGAATGTAGAAGACAACATTAATAATGTTTAATGAACTCATTCTTCCTGTAAAACTGCAATTCTGTGCTACAAACCTGACACTGAATCTTTGACTGGACCGTTTCTGCCCTGTTTTCTTCTCTTACAATCACACCAAAGGGAACCTTACATGGTACTGTAAACACTGTCCAAACAGAAAACACATTTTCAGCAACATTTGAAACATTGTTTATCTCATTTTTATTGCTTTTGAATTGTTCTTTTAAAACAAACTGAAGCACCCAGCAAATGACACACACTGTAGTTACCTACATTTTTGTTGTCTATTAATATCAATAACATTAAAAAAAATACTGCTGTGCAGCACTAATATCAATGGACAGTAGACAGTAGAATGTACTATCACTGTCAAAAGAAACCCTTATGTATAAAAAAAAGCAACTTTACAGGAGAAAGAAGAAAAGAAGAAAACTTCTAAGTTCATTTGGACCACACCACTCTCTGGTGATGTTTGAGGGTTTAATGAAGTAGGTTTAATGCAGAGTATTCTTTCCCAGTGGGAGAAAGCAGTACAGAGAAAGTCAAGAGCAGAAAGAGAAAGAAGACAAAGAACTGTACATTTTTAGCAGTTAAACACAGTACATTCTACTGTCTGCAGAGACCTGTTTTAGTCAAAACACCATGTCTTCACTCAAATGGCTACTGTAGCTTGCAATGACAACATGATATCAATGATTGTGGAACATTTTAAAGAAAAGTCATTCTTAGAAACAGGTATCGGTAATACAAACCTAATTCCAAAAACGTTGGGACAGTAAGTAATGTGCAAATAAACATAGAAAGCATTGATTTATAAATCTACTTTGACAAGATGTATAATGGTTCATCTTATCAAGTTCATTGTTGTAAAAAGGATAAGTTGAGGTTTGCCATTTTACAAAAAAATGTCATCTAGCAGTTAAAAACTGTTAAAAGATTAGCATCTGCAAGGATAGTTTTTTCCCCCTATATGGTACATAATATCCTTGAAAGATTTAGATCAGGAGAAATTTCTGTGTATAAAAGGCAAAAAAGCTGAAAACCATAGCTGAACACCCATGACCTTCAAGCCCTCAGACAGTGCAGCATTATAAACCAGCATGTTTTTGCGATGGATGTCATGACATGGGCTTGGGAAAACATTCAACAACCGTTGTCAGTAAATACTGTTCATTCACAAATTTGGATCAACATTTGCTGCCTTCTAGACAATGTCTTTTACAACAAGACTGCATTTTTATAGAGTGTGGGTGCCAGACTGACCTGCCTGCAGTCCAGAACAGTCTCTCATTGAGAATGTGTCTTATTAACTTCAAAATATGACAACAAAGACTCTGTACAGTTGCACAGCTGAAGACTTATATAACAGACAAATAGCCAAAAATGTTCAACACTGGATCACTTTTTGTCTTCAGTCGTTAAACGATTATTAAATGTTCTTAAAAAGAAAGAGTGATGTTAACACAGTGGTAAACATGCTCTTTTCACGAGGTCTTTGAAGTGTGTTGCAGGCATAAAGTTTAGAATGAGCATGTAGCTACAAAAAACAAGTTCATAAGGTAAAATATCACGTTTTCAATTTAATGCAGGTCAAACAAAATTAAAACCATGCTTTCTATATTATATATATTTATATATCTCAACCTTTTTGGAATGGGGGTTGCAGTTGTAAAAGTTTTTTCCCCAATAAATCCCAAATTGAACTGGCATAATTTCAAGAATTTAGGAGGAAAGTTTTTTTTTGTCTTGAATGTTATTCTAAAATGTATAAAATATGTATAAAATACATTTTAGCAGCACAAACTTGTGTGTCCAAATCTAGTTCTGGCATTGTATGTAGGTATGAGTAAATGGATGACTGCCTGCCTTCCAAAGCTAAAAAAAAAATGGTATAGTTAGAAAAAATAAATTAACTGAAAAAAGCACAGAATTCCCATAGGACACATTATCATTTTTCATTCTAACTCTGCTACATTTGCTTTAGAACATGTCATATAGGAACAGTTACTTCACGGTCTCTCAATATATATATAAAGGGAGCATCCCTGAAAGGCTCAGTCTTTCACAAGCAAGGATGGAGCAAGGTTCACCACTTTGTGAACAACTGCGTGAGCAAATAGTCTTTTACACAGTTTAAGAACAATGTTTCTCAACATGCTATTGCAAGGAATTTAGGGGTTTCATCATCTACAGTCCAGAATATCATCAAAAGATTCAGAGAATCTGGAGAAATCTCTGCAAGTAAGCGACAAGGCAGAAAACCAACATTGAATGCCCATGACCTTCGATCCCTCAGACGTCTCTGCATTAAAAACCGACATTATTCTGTAACTGATATTACCACATGGGCTCAGGAACACTTCAGAAAACCACTTTCAGTGAACACAGTTCGTCGCTCCATCTACAAGTGCAAGTTAAAACTGTGCCATGCAAAGCGAAAGCCAGATATCATCAACGCCCAGAAATGCCGCCGACTTCTCTGGGCCTGAGCTCATCTGATGGACTGACACAAAGTGGAAAAGTGTCCTGTGGTCTGACGAGTCCACATTTCAAATTGGTTTTGGAAATCATGGACATCATGTCTTCCAGGCCAACGAGGAAAAGGACTGTCCAGATTGTTATCAGCGCAAAGTACAAAAACCAGCATCTCTGATGGTATGGGGGTGTGTTAGTGCCCATGGCATGGGTAACTTGCACATCTGCGAAGGCACCATTAATGCTGAAAGGTACATACAGGTTTTGGAGTAACATATGCTGCCATCCAAGCAACATTTTTTTCAGGGACGTCCTGCTTATTTCAGCAAGACAATGCCAAGCCACATTCGGCACATGTTACAACAACGTGGCTTCATGGTTAAAGAGTGCGGGTACTACACTGGCCTGCCTGCAGTCCAGACCTGTCTCCCATTGAAAATGTGTGGCACATTATGAAGTGCAAGATACGACAACAGAGACCCTGGACTGTTGAGCAACTGAAGCTGTACATCAAGCAAGAATGGGAAAGAATTCCACCTACAAAGCTTCAACAATTCGTGTCCTGAGTTCCCAAACGCTTATTGAGTGTTGTTAACGAACATGTTGCAGGCATCAAATTCAAAATGAGTGAATTTCTGCAAAAAACTATAAAGTTTATCTGTTTGAACATTAAATATCTTGTCTTTGTAGTGTATTCAATTGAATATAGGTGGAAAAGGATTTGCTAAATTTCCCCTAGGTGTAAGTGTGTGAGTGACTGTCTGTGTCTGTCTGCCTTGCGATGGACTGGCGACCTGTCCAGGGTGTATCCTGCCTTCCGCCCGAAGACTGCTGGGATAGGCTCCAGCACCCCCCCATGACCCTGACGGAGAAGCGGCTTAGAAAATGGATGGATGGATGGATGGATTTGCAAATCAACGTATTCTGTTTTTATTTATGTTTTACACAACATCCCAACTTTATTGGAATTGGGGTTGTATTTTAAAAGTGGGAACAGAATGCTAGATTTTATGGTATGGTCATTACATGGACATGATTTAAAGAATAAAGAATTGAGAGACCGTGAAGTAACTATTCCTATATGACATGTTCTAAAGCAAATGTAGCAAAGTTAGAATGAAAAATGATAATGTGTCCTATGGGAATTCTGTGCTTTTTTCAGTTAATTAATTTTCAAGAAATATTTCATTTTAATTGTGGACAGCAATTAGATTCAGTTAC
This sequence comes from Pygocentrus nattereri, assembly GCF_015220715.1. Taxonomy (NCBI): domain Eukaryota; kingdom Metazoa; phylum Chordata; class Actinopteri; order Characiformes; family Serrasalmidae; genus Pygocentrus; species Pygocentrus nattereri. The sequence continues at coordinate 14,802,748 of NC_051236.1, read as the reverse complement.
TTTTTAACCAAAATTGACATCCTGTGAAACAGACCTTACACTGCCAGAAAAAACGGTACTGTGCAGTACATTTTTTGTTCATCAAAGTACAGACAGCGGTTGTAAGTCCAATTGTGTACCACAAATGAAATTTTCTCAGGGGATTAGTACATATCTGTACCTTTTCATAACCTAATGTTTTAAAACAGAACAAAAAAATATAAAGACCAGAGTTGAGACAGGTGTGTGGAGTAAATACAATTAAATAAAAAATGCAATGGATTATGTTACAGTTATGTTCCGTGACTAAAGGTACTGAAGACGTGCCTTTGAGGGAGTGACAGTGACAGTTTTGTTCATTTCTAACAACTAATATTCTTGGCACTTTTAACTTTTGAAATGCTATGAAAAGAATTCTTCCATAGACATGGTTTTTACAACAAAGTTGAGTCTGAATTTGAGGTAGTTTGTTGGTTAAGCAAAGATGGCAAAGTATTCATCAGATGGAACATTTCTGGTGTGCACAGATGGAATGAATAATGATAGCTCATTTATATCTAGTATACTGCCCTGGAGATTCTCAAAAATGTCTTATTTTCATATGGAATATTCAAAGTGTCCTATACAAATAATTCAAACCATTTCAAAGCAGCTCAAAACCAATGCATGATTCAAACTGACTATGTCTGCTCGAAGACTAATACAATTCAATTACCAAGAAACTGAACTTATTGATGATATGAACTGATATGGCATTCTTAACTAGGCTAAGTTCTATTACTTGGGGATGATGGTTTATAAGCCATGTTATAAATGGGATATGTCCATCACAAGTTCCATCTATTGGTCCATTTGCCATTTATTTCATAAAACACCTGACATCATCTTGTGAATACTGACATAAATAAATAGTTTTAAACCCTTACCATTTCAGCCTTGTTACATCCTTATTATTCAGTAACTACAGGGACAACAACGCAAACTGTCATAGTTATACTTAAGTAATCGGAATGTGCAATAAAGGTTTGTATGCACCAGCGTGTCATAGCCAATTAAGAGTTTATTTATGTTATTCAATGAGTGTGCATGTCATGCGAAGTCCATAAGCAGGTAGCCTTTAAAAAATAGAGCTTGTTTAATATTAGCTTCATCTTTTGGCTCAAATGCAAAGAAAATCCACAAACCTTTTTTTCCCCACGGCTAGACTGATCCTCTGGCTATTCTCCATTTTTGTAGGATCTTGCCAAGGAAAGAAGCCAAAGTGAATTTAAAAAAAAGAATTAGCATATGCCTGTGCCATTTAAATAAAACACCTCTTAGTCAGAGTTCTGCAAGACCAGCAATAAGTATGACTAAAAGTGGAAGAAAGGAAAAAGTTATAGATTAGGTAAGTTCGTGAGTGTGTGCGCTGGTAGGTGTGTATCCATATAGCCCTGTGGCATCTCATACTATCTCTTGTTTTAACTTTCGAAGTCTTGTTCATTTTAACACCTTCTTTTTCTTCCTGCTCCTTCTGTTTCTCACTTTCCATCTTTCACTCTCAGTAGTGCTGACCTCTCCTGTCTCTGCTTCATGCTATGTGCATCTCTCTCTCTCTCTCTCTCTCCCTCTTTCTGTAAAACAGGTCCCACAAGAGCAGGTTTTTGTCAGTGACAAACACACACACACACACACACACACACACACACACACACACACACGCACACACACACATGCACAGAGGCCCACCCACTCATCCTGATTCCGCCATCAAACCAAAATAGCTCTCAGCAGCATCCTCCCTCTCACCCCAAGCCATCTCCCTCTCTCTCTCTCTCTCTCTCTTTCTCTCTCTCTCTCAGCCACCCACTCGACTATCCATTCTCTCCTCCTCCTCCTCCTCTCTCCCAGCACAGGAGATTGGGGTGTTGATCCAAACCCCAAACATCTCTGCAAATCTGCAATAATACCACCACTACATCACACTGACCTGCCAGTTTATTAGGAATGCCTTCTCTTCAACATATAGCTGCAACAATTGGCCATTTTATCAGAATCACTCACCATATGCTCTTTGTATGGTTACGATTACTGACTCCTGCCTATCTGTTGACACCTCATAAAATAGCACAATAAACTCATAATGCAGCATTTACATGTTTTTGGTAGACAGATAGTAACCTGGATATTTCATTGTTGGTAAAGTAGCAGCAATGGAAATTCTGCCACTGCTAGCACCAACGTTCTGCTGACCACAGCAATAAGTGAAATTGTCCGTCAGGAGTTCAAGTCTCCCTTCTCTTGCCATTTGCTGCAATGACAGAATAAACCATTATGCCTTTTGGGAAAAATGGGTACTGATTGTTCATGCTCCAGCCGCACCCATTCATGTACATCAACTTCTGAACTCGAAAACATGAAAACGTGTGTGTTCAAACAGGTTTAGGACATTAGTGACCTGCACGTGGGCAGAACTGGCACTACTATACCAGTAATGTTTTCACCATGGCAACGTTTACATGACTGCATGCTGTCAATTCTGTTATGAGGAGCACAATGACGGGTTTTTTTCAACATGAAAAAGTGACTCAAACTTAAAAATGTTAATAAACCATGAAATGTAGATGATTGTTCTTTTATCATACTACTTAAATTTCAATAAAATTATTTTTTTTTATAAAGGTGTGCATACTGACACCTATACTTAGCATGGATACACATACATTAACTCCAAGCACTGTTCTATTTCTCTGAGCACCACAGTGCATCACTCCATGTTTTCCAATTAGTGCATTAAATTAAACCAAGAGACCAAAGAAAATGAAAGTTAGTGAAACATGGCTTGTAATTTATACCAAGGCATTCAGTCTAAACATCACCAGACAACCAGAAATCATCTGTTACTTTAGCTAACATTACTAGCCTAATCTAATTTTTTCTCCCCTCTTTCAGCTCAGAATCAAAATGAGTTAGCTGATAAAAAAAAACATAATGGATTTACTAAATGATGTTTAGTCTACTAAACCAGCAGAGTGCAAAAGGAGCTTCAATTAACTTGATAATGAACTTGATAAATTGAGCTTGATGTTTATCTGAGGTCTCACTGTATGTAATATGTAGCAACATTACTAGTATTTTGTCCATAGCTTGCATCCTTATTGTAAAGACTTACATAAATAAAGTCACAAACATCTTGAGGTCTCTACATTTCCAGTGAATTTCTGATGTGTGAAAATAATGGCTGCTATTTTTAATAGGCTTATGCTTGAAATGTGTGTCCATAGATAATGAGGCCTTCATTTAATGAAGGACTAATTTAAAATGGCGATGTGGCAGCATGCTGATAATTCTGTGTTTCTCCATCTGTGATATGAATGATATTGATAACCTGGGGAGAAAAAGAGTGCTAAAATTAGCAGCAGCCTCAATGATGCTCTCACCACGGGATCCAGAGCAATGCTGCCATCAACACACACACACACACACACACACACACACACACACACACACACACACACACACACACACACAATCACAAACAAACAAAGTGAAGTGCAGAAATGTGGAAAATGATCAGAAGGCAGTGGGTGAGCTTGCTCTCCCAGGGTGTGTCTATGTGCTGATGAACAGAGAGACTACAGAGGCCACACTCACACATTTGTGGCTTCATTTGTTCACAGCAGCAACTGGGTCAGTAGTGTTCAGCCATGACAGTTCACATACATTTAGGTTTAATCCATTGTATATACTGCTGCACAGCCCACTTAGCAATCAACATCATTAAATGCCTCTAGTTTTGTCCAGATCATCTATATTTAATGCCTTTATCAAGATAAGTCAAGACTGAGACCAAAAAAAAAAGAAGAAATGTTAAACTTGTTTATAGGTAATTTAATATTAATTGTGTGCATATTTACACATCATAGATACCACAATAATAAAGAAACACATAATACTAGCCTATCAATGTACATTTGTACTGGGCTAACTTAGATGAAATGTGTCTGTCTGACTGTGTCTGCCCTTGGAAGAACTGGCAGTCTACTGGTTTCCTGCCTTCCACCCCGACCCAGGGGGATAAGCAGCTTAGAAGATGACTGAGTAGCTTGATGAACTTTGGCTAGCTTACTGTGTATTGTATATCACTGAATATTTAATATCAAACAGTACAAAATAAGCTGACACAAATTTGTTTTATATCAGAAGTGATGCAGCACAGCAGTATAGAGGAATAACTGTTAAAATGTGACACTGCTGTTTTGCTGCCTCATCTGGGCCTTTTCAAATTGCTTGTAGAACCTAATACCATGTATCGTGAAAGGTTTATTTTTTCATATCATCCACTCTTATCTAAAGGGTTAATGCTAATGTGTGCTGTCTTGACTTTCTGAGCAGACGTTGCTCTACTGAACTTCTGAAACTCATGAAACTTGTGTTATAATATACCAGGTCATATTAGGAATAAATGCAGTTTCGCAAAATGTGTCATATTTAACAAGACATAGACTTAAGCACTCAGTATATTTCAATATCAAACTAGAAGTGTGAAAGAGACTGGAGTGGCAGACAGAGGTGTGTGTATGTGTGTGCAGGGGCAAAAAGATGGGGGACATCTGTGGGTGGCAATTGAAAGGTTTTTGAAGCTAATTATCTATTTGGACAAAGATCAAACACCCCACTGTGGGATATTCATGCTCAATGTGTCCGCCCAACAGGTCTCTCATGGCAAGCCAAACTCTCTCTCTGTTGGTGACTGGCAGAAAAAAAAACAGGAAGCAACTAACTGAATACCAGTGCATGAGCAGAAAATGCTAATTAGAAATTCCTTTGAAAGCTAGAAATATATTAATTGAAAATGCTAAATGATCTCAACAAATGGAAGGATGGTGAAAAAAACACAGGAAAAAAAAGATTGTTTGAGTAGACAGCCACAAACACCATCATATTAGAAGGTTGCTTGTCTTACAAAAACTTGTCTTACCACAGTAATGTTTCCAAGATATTAGTCCATAAATATGGTATTCTATCCATTCACTTAAGTTACAACACCTGGGTGGTCTTTTCCTGCTACACTGAAACCCAGTCTTCTTTAAAGAGCATGGTCAGACTCCAAATCTAAGCTATTCAAAAGTTTGGGGACACCCAAAGCCTAATTTGTAAATCAGAGGTTCATGCCAGGACCCACATAGAGAGGTGTTTGTCCTGAGACCCACCAAGAATTTTATTAAATGAAATAACACATAAACAATCTCCTTAAGTTTTCAGTCCGAGTTCACTTTTTAAATCAACAAGTGCAATAGTCTTGCATCAGGGGGTCATTTAAATGATCGTCCCCGGCTATACCTACTATTTTGTCCATGCTTCTATAGAGGCAAGCAGAAAAATACCATCAAAATGAACATGCACTTTATGAGTGCTGCTGCACTGCTTGCTGTGTTTAGTCAGTATAAAAAGCTACAATGATTACACGGAGGGCTTCAGGCCTCACTTTGTATTGGCTGCATTTTTTGGGATGCGCTCTGTGCTGTGTGAAAGTTTGTATAGTGCAATAGTCTACTACAAACCAATGCCAGGAAAAGTTCCCAATGCTATACCAATAACACCTTGCGTAAGACTTCTAACACTGCCTTCATCCATCTCTGTAAAATGATCAAACTGTAAGTCACTCTGGATAAGATCATCAGCCAAATGCCACAAACGTAAATGCAAAGATAAATAATTTTAAATGTGAATCTCATGTGGATTCTCTAATGAATGTATGGACAGATCCGCAGAAGATTTCTCATGTTCTACATTCCTTGGCTGCTTTTTCTCCCATGCCCTCCTCAACCCACCTATTCCCCATCTCACCTACCCCTCCTCACCCCACCCTCACACCATACCACCCCACTCTTTTTTTTGCAGGTATTTTATATTACTTATATTACTTATATTACACAGCTTTGAAAATCAGGCAATTTTGAGAAAAGGCCAGACAGTACGGTGTCCTCAGACTTTTGCTATTCAGTGTATATTTGTACTACTTTGCTTTCCAGCTGTTGTAACTATAGCAAACAAATTACACTGAAACACTGTCCTGCAGTTCTGCTTATAATGAAACATAAGAAAACAAATATGATGCAACTGACAGTTTCTGTCACATAGTCAGCAAAAGAACTGCTGCCTTACACAGCAACAGCCACTCTCAGGGTGACCACTTACAGTAGCTGACTGACCACAATGATGCCATGTGGTCATCCATCTTTTATTGCCCACTGTGACATGCAGCGTGACTATGTCACTATACATACTGTTTTGAATCATAGTGCATTAGAGATGAGCGCCAGTAAGAATATATGCTACATGAAGGCCTATGCATTTACAAAGGCTTCAAAGTCAGTGTAAAATAAAATGACAGAGGATGGCACCTGTTTCTTTGCCCACAGCCACTAATGAGAATGTCTACTTTCTGAATGCAGTGTGCTGTCTGTGATGTGCCACACAAACTGACAGCCACAGTCTGGCTTGTGAAAAAGTCAGAACACAACACTAACACAACCATGTAGAGGATGACACCTGGATATTGTGTTTCATCATTTTTAGTTATTTGGACTTTTATTAAGCTGGTTTTCAAGTTAGAACCACTGAGCATTGCCCAAGAATTCTGCCTATATGTGACAGACATGCTTGTGACTGTGGGAGAAATGTTAAAAAAAAATTACATTTTTAAAATATTGTTGAAGATTGAAACAGAATGTTCAAAAATGCACTGTTTCCAAAAGCATTCGCTCGTCTGTCTTCTCACGCATATGAACTTAAGTGACATCCCATTCTTAATCGATACGGTTTAATATGATATCGGCCCACCCTTTGCAGCTATAACAACTTCAACTCTTCCGGGAAGGCTTTCTGCAAGGGTTAGGAGTGTGTTTATGGGAGGTTTTGACCATTCTTCCAGAAGCGCATTTGTGAGGTCAGACAGTGATGTTGGACAAGAAGGCCTGGCTCGCAGTCTCTTATCTAATTCATCCCAAAGGTGTTCTATCGGGTTGAGGTCAGGACTCTGTGCAGGCCAGTTAAGTTCTTCCACACCAGACATGCTCATCCATGTCTTCATGGACCTTGCTTTGTGCACTGGTGCACAGTCAAGGCTGGAACAAGAAGGGGCTGTCCCCAAACTGCTCCCACAAAGTTGGGAGCATATAATTGTCCAAAATCTCTTGGTCTGCTGAAGCATTAAGAGGTCCTTTCACTGGAACGAAGGGGCCGAGCCCCACTCCTGAAAAACAGCCCCAGAGCATAATCCCCCTTCCACCAAACTTTACACTTGGCACAATGCCGTCAGACAAGTACCATTCTCCTGGCAACCACCAAACCCAGACTCGTCCATCAGATTGCCAGATGGAGAAGTGCGATTTGTCACTCCAGAGAACACGTATCCACTGCTCTAGAGTCCAATGGCGGTGCTTTAAACTACTGCATTTGATGTTTTGCATTGCGCTTGGTGATGTAAGGCTTGGATGCAGCTGCTCAGTCATGGAAACTCATTCCATGAAGCTCTCTACGCTGTTCTTGAGCTAATCTGAAGGCCACATGAAGTTTGGAGGTCGGTAGCAAGAAAGTTGCCAACCTCTGCACACTACGCGCCTCAGCATCCGCTGATCCCGCTCTGTCATTTTACATGGCCTATCGGTCCTAATTGCTCCCACTTTGTTATAATACCACTGACAGTTGACTGTGAAATATTTAGTAGTCAGGAAATCTCACGACTGGACTTGTTGCACAGGTGGCATCCTATCACGGTACCACGCTGGAATTCACCGAGCTCCTGAGAGCGACCCATTCTTTCACAAATATTTGTAGGACCAGTCTGCATGCCTAGGTGCTTGGTTTTATACACCTGTGGCCATGGAAGCAATTGAAACACCTGAATGATTTGAATGGGTGAGTGAATACTTTTGGCAATATAGTGTGTATTAAAAATTGTAATCAATGTTCTAAACTGAAAACTTCGAGCAGTGCTGGCAGGAGCGATGAAGAGTTATAAACGATAAAAGTTATATTTTCACAGAAAAAATATTTTTTCAAGGATGTTTAGCTGGACTCAAAGTTTTTTTTAGAAACTTTACTCCTCTACTTATTGACACTATGTATAAAAATGTGTGCTTTAAAATTCAACATTTGGTTGTAATCCAAAAACTTTCCAACACAACTCACTACCACTCTACCCACAGGAAGAGGTTTAAGCTGAAACTCTACCCAGACAGAAAAGTCTGTTTTACTCACCTTTTGCACACATACACTGGTTATTAGCATCGTTTTGAATTCTTGGTTTTGTGATGTCACTAAAACCAAAGCATTCAATCAACAATATTTTAGCCCTGCCCATTCATCCATGTGTTTCAGCATGGACTGCTTTTAAAATGAGCTACAATACAGGGCAGCCAGGCTCAGTTACATCAACCACTTATGCATCATGTCCTTGAAATAATGTATGTTCATGGAGTGCAGCCAATCAGGCTCTAACACAGTTTTTCTTGTTTTGGCTCTGTACTCCAACACATTGATTCTCAAACAATAATAGAATAAATTGCAAAAACAGCTACAACTTTTTAAATATTAACAACATATAATATCAACAAAAAGAAACATCCCAAAATTTATTGGAAAAATATCTGGTTTCATTGACTTACATTAAAAGAGTATGTACGTAGAGTATGTTTTTTCCTTCTGTAAAGTTACAATTTTGGAGATACAAGGTTTTTTTCTGACAACAGCGATGTATGTCGATATTAAAATTTAAATTTAAAAAGTATATATATATATATATATATATACTCTGTTACTATATATATATATATATATATATATATATATATATATATATATATATATACACTTAACTAACTTGGATTCACATCTTTTTTATACAGTGCTGAGTCATGCTCAGTGACTGAGTAACAGAGTATATTTATATATATATATATATATATATATATATATATATATATATATATATATATATATATATATATATATATACACACACACACACTTAACTAACTTGGATTCACATCTTTTTTATACAGTGCTGAGTCATGCTCAGTGACTGAGTAACAGAGTGACTTGTCCAAGCTTCAAACTTCAGAATTGATCCTGCTGCTAATGTCAGAACTTACCAAGTTCCACTAGAAGCCATATATACCCATGCCAGTGCATTTGATAGATGAGGTAGTTTGCTTTGGATCATGAACAGCTCCATTTCTTCTCCACACTTTCCTCTTACCACCATCTGTCCATAAGAATTTGCTCCAGAGTGCTGCAGGCTTTTTATGAACATCTGTAGCCTGACCTTTATGTTTTTTGGGCTTTCTAGAGGTTTGCACTCTATGGTTCTGCCAAGGCACAGCTTCTGCATCATTACGCTCACCTGTGTCTTGTTTTGTATGGATATTTGCATCTATAATGCAAGAATGCTAAAAAAGCAGACCACACACTTTAATTCTGATTCCTTCTCTCATTTGCTACCCTAATGTTTTAGATATTTCTATTATTTTCCTCAATATTTGAACTTTACAGTGGCCTGCTTAACTGGCATTGACGTCTTTGTTCTTCAACTGGAGACACAGAAGCAGAAGACTCCAAATGTAAATTATACATCTTTAGACCTTTTATTAGCTCTCTTGTCTCTCGACCAAGAAACAACTAAATATCCAATATGCCCATTTACTTAAAAACTCATGAGGAAGGACTGTGTATAAAATGTTGTAATTCAACAAAATGTTGTAAAATGCGCCTAATATTGACAAACATGGCCTTGAATTAGAAATGCATTCTGCTCTTAATATTTCATTTAAATCCAAAGTGCTATAACACAGAGCCAAAACAACAAAAACTGTGTCAGTGTCTAATTATTTACAGACTGCACTGCATGTATATTCATAAAAGCAAATTATATGTGTAGTGCAGCAGGTAGCAAGAGTCTTCTACGAGTAATTTGTATGTGTGTTCATAGTATGTGGTGTGTGTTTGTGTGGAGTTCAGTGTCTAAACGTTTAATTTCATTTACAGCTCAGGCTCATACATGTCAATAAGTCTCAGGCTGTCTAGGCAGGTCCCTTTATAAAATTACCGTTTTACTTTAACTTAATGTATTCAGTGGTGTGCCACAGTCATTCTGCTTAGTATTTAATTACTGTGAATACACTGGACTCATTTAGCGTGTGAAGATGTTTACCAAAGCTAACCGGTCAGGGCATATTAAACAGGTGAGAGTTTGTCAGTGTGTGTGGAAATAAAAACAAAAAACAGAAAGTCGAGATAGGTAGGGCATTTGTTCTTCAAAAATAGCCCAAAAGCTACAGCTTTAGCTTAGGACAAAAGACATTCTACATCTGGCTGTGTACTATGTACATCTTGATGAAAATACCTACCCATGTCACCTTCAAGTGCCTTTTCCTCAAAAATGCTGTTGTAGTTGCACAAAAGTCATTAAGTGTCATTAATTGCTGTTACATCCTGTGTCTGGCTGTTTCCTTTTCTCTCTCTCTCCAAGTGTTTCCAGGTAGACGTTGTTGCTGCATGGCTGACGTTTCGGTTTTCCAGGCGTATGACTGGCTGTTCCTGTTGACGCCAGGTACAAAAATATATTGCCCCGACAATATGGAGCGGTTTTCTTATTCGGCCTTGCATGGTTCCGCTCCCCTGGCTGCACGCCAGTCGACAGACCAGTTTTTGCTCATTTACTGTCCTACAGGTATCTGTGTGCCAGTAAAGACATTATTGTAGCTTTGGTTTCTTTTTTTAGAAAGGAAGCGTAGGGGTGGCCTGCCTTTTTTGTTTGATCTGTTGGACTGTTTATCGGTAGTGTAGTGAAGGTAGTGTTTTTGTAATTTCTTTTTCTTTTCTTTTGTTAGTCAGGTTAGTTATATTTCTTTTATTGTTATTAGGCTCTTGTGTTTGTTATTTATGTTTCCTTTATATTTTGGTTTTCTTGTTTCAGTGGATTGGTGAGAATAATTTTGATGACTGAATGAAAGTGCAAAGCATTGAATAAATCATCAAATCTGTATTTGATGTGTTTACTATCATTAATATTTATTATTTATTTATTTATTGTTTTGGTCTGGCGTCCGGGTGGGCAGTCTTGCTTCCTCTTTGTGCGTCTTACCCCTAGGAGATGTAACAAAATGCAGGCTCGTCTTTCTCTGGCTGGTGGTATGTTTGTGGTGGGGGGTGTTCGGGTCATTGTGATGGAGTTTAGTATAGAGGCGTTTAAACACTCTCCTACTTTTGAGGCTCAGGCGTCGGGTCAACGATTTGCCTTCAGCACCACAGGCTCTTATGTCTCCTGTGAATCCGGTTCCAACCTCTCCTGTGTTTGTTTTAAATGGCCCGTCGTCATTCCCTGAGTTGCCTTCTTCTTGTAAGCCCAAGTGAATTTGATGTTAGTAAGCAAATTCATTTGGTTCCAACTTTTAGGGAGATCGAGGTTGATTCTTATTTTGGTGTATTTGAGTGTATAGCTGCTGCCTTACGCTGGCCCCGAGAGGTTTGGCTGCTTTTGTTGCAGTGTAAATTAACCGGGAAAGCCCAGGAAGTTTGCTCTGCTTTGTCTCTTGAAGATGGTCTTAATTATGACTCATTAAAAGCCACTATTTTAAGGGCTTATGAGTTGGCCCTTATCGCCCAAAATTCCGTAATCTTTCAAAAACTGCCAGTCAGACTTTTGTGGAGTTTGCGTGTGAGAAGGGTACGCTTTTTGATTTAATGGTGTCAGTCCAGCAAGGTGACTAATTATGAGCAACTCACTTATTCTATTAGAAGTTTAAGAATTTGTTACCAGAGAAGGTTGTGGTTCATTTGAATGAGGGTAGTGTTAATTGACTACATTTTTATTACTTTTTTTTTTACAAGTGCTAAAACACAATTTCTTATTCAGTGTAGTTTTATTGTGTCTCAAGGTTCTGTCTGTTTCAATACTGTAATGGAGATATTCCTGGCCAGAAGATGTGAGATCATGTCTATAGTGGGTTCTTCCTGATTTTGCCAGAAGGAAAAAAAATCTACCCTCATCAAATTAGAATATATTTGCAAAATATTTTCTATTCCCACCTGCAAAGATACACATTGCAGTATGTAAAAGCAAAAAAGGCAGGATTGAACTCCTTTCTGGAGGCATCTAATCTAGAATACATCATTATGCTTATTTAAAAATGTTTGCTAACACATTAAGCTTTTTAATGTGTAAACTATGACAGCAGTGTGTTAATTTTGTTTAATAGCACTCAAAGTTTTGTGTATTGTATAGCGGAGATTCCTGCACCATAGCATAAGGCTAGCTGTGGTCTGCAATAAAAATCATGTAAAGTGTTTTGGAGCTCTGTAATGTGTGAGTACTGAGAGAACTGAGTGCACATTGCCTACACTTTGGATAAAAGAGTTTTACTTTTGGTAATTGATGGGTTTAGAGTATCAGTTTTTGTGGGTTAGTGATTGAAAAAAAATTGTATTTGTTCTACATTTAGTTTAGTTTTTTAGTTTAGCTTATTTTGCACAATTTAAAATACACATGGATAGACTAAGATAACACAGTGCAGAGAGAGGGAAAAAACCTAATAGGCTTATATAAAGCCTTTGCCTAAATAACAATAAAATTACACAATATAATCAAAAATACAAAATAATATACAACATAATAATGACATAAAACAAACCTCAAATAGCTTAAATATTAGCATTTGATCCCAAATTGAAATCCCAAAGAGAGAATTTTTTTCCAATTTATAAATTATTTGCACTGCGATGGACTGGCGACCTGTCCAGGGTGTATCCTGCCTTCCACCCAATGACAGCTAGGATAGGCTCCAGCACCCCACTGCGACCCTGAGGGAGAAGCCAAAGGCATCTTCCAGTGCTAGCATTCCTGATATTTCTGATATTGAATCAGAAGCTAGTCAGTGGCAGAAACAGAGAGACAGAGTTGGAAACTTCTAGAGCCCAAAGAAAAAAGATAAACCACCTTAACTCTCTCTAAAGTTAAGAGACAAATTAACCATGAATGCTTAATGTAGCTGTAAGGCTGTGGGAGACAAAATGCTAAAAACAACCCGATCTCTTCTAACAATGTGACCTTTCACATACATAAGAAACAAATATCATTTGAAATTAATAACACACTCTAAATGTACATATTTTACAAAAGCTGAGTCGTGAGCTACAATTTCTCATTAACTGACTGGGATTTCTGCCAACATTCTGTATAGCTTGTCCAGCCTAGTTGTTTTTAAAACATGCACCTCATTTTCTCCTATTCATACACAGAAATGTTAGAACTGAACGCACTACAACCCACATATCTGAACAGAAAAGCAACAAAAGGCTCCTACAAACAACACAAGCACAAATGAAATTCACACATGCACTAAAGTGAATTCTCCATGGCAACACACAGTAGTTTTAGAGGAATATCCTGAACTAAAACAGACACAGAAACAGAGACAGCTTAATCAGAAAAGGTCGACAGAATACCCCCACATTAACACACCGCTGAATTCACACTATTCCAGCAACACTCAACAGAAAAAGACCAGAAAGCCTCTGACAGCAGGGAATCGAAAAAATCTGTTGCACTCTGGTGGATCTGGTGGTCTGTTCAAATATGAATAAAGAACGCTCTCACATATGGAATAAAAGAATGAACTGAAATGAACTGTTTTTTTGACTGTGGAGCCAGATCAAACATCCGACGCTGCGCCAGTTACTACAATATTAGTCAAACTCTGCACAGGCACATCAAGCATGGCTGCATATGGCCTTTCAATATTTAATCAGATGTCTTACTAATACTGAGAAATCATGAATGAGACACACATGAGCTATCATCTCAAAATATTTAAAATCTTCTTCTTTTTTTCTTGCGGCTGCTCCCTTTAGGGGTTGCCACAGGGGATCATCTGCCTCCATCTTGTCCTATCCACTGCCTCCTCTACTTTTACACCAACAATCTCCATGTCCACCTTCACTACATCCATAAACCTTCTCTGAGGTCTACCTCTTCTCCTTCTACCCGGCAGCTCCATCTCCAACATTCTTTGACCAATATATCCACTATTCCTCCTCAACACATGTCCAAACCATCTCAACCTGGCCTCTCTGGCTTTATCTCCAAACTGCTCCACCTTCACTGTCCCTCTGATCTGCGCATTTCTAATCTTGTCCATCCTTGTCACTCCCAACGAAAATCTCAGCATCTTCATCTCCGTCACATCCAGCTCAGCCTCCTGTCTTTTAGACAGAGCCACAGTCTCCAAACCATACATCATAGCAGGACGCACTACTGTCTTGTAAACCTTCCCTTTCACTCTTGCTGCTATCCTTCTGTCACACATCAGCCCTGACACCCATCTCCACCCACTCCATCCTGCCTGCACCCTCTTCTTCACCTCTTTTCTACACTGTCCATTGCTCTGGATGGTTGACCCAATATATTTGAAGTCGTTCACCTTTATGACCTCTACTCCTTGCATCTTCACCTTTCCACCTGCCTCCCTCTCATTCACACACATGTATTTCGTCTTGTCTCTACTGACCTTCATTCCTCTCCTCTCCAGTGCAAACCTCCACCTCTCCAGATTCTCTTCCACCTGCTCTCTACTCTCACCACAGATTACAATGTCATCTGCAAACATCATGGTCCATGGAGCCTCCTGCCTGACCTCGTCTGTCAACCTTTCCATCACCATTGCAAACAAGAAGGGGCTCAAAGTTGTCACTCCAACTGCACACCTCACCACTGTCTCACTATCCTCATACATGTCCTAACCTACTTTTCAGCTACACCTGACTTCCTCATACAGTACCACAGTTCCTGTCTTGGCACCCTATCATATGCCTTCTCTAGATCCACAAAGACACAATGTAGCTCCTTCTGACCTTCTCTGTACTTCTCTACCAACACTCTCAATGCAAAAAGTTCATCTGTGGTACTCTTTCTGGGCATGAAACCAAACTGCTGCTCACTGATCTGGACCTCTCGCCTTAGCCTTGCTTCAACAACTCTTTCCCATACCTTCATGGTGTGGCTGATCAACTTTATACCTCTGTAGTTACTGCAGCTCTGCACATCACCCTTGTTCTTAAAAATGGGGACCAGTAAACTGCTTCTCCACTCATCAGGCATCCTCTCACTCTCCAGGATTTTGTTAAACAACCTGGTTAAAAAGTCCACTGCCTTCTCTCCTAAACATCTCCATACCTCCACAGGTATGTCATCTGGACCAACTGCCTTTCCATTCTTCATCCTTTTTAAAGCTGCCACCTTACCACTTCCACCTTACCAATTCTCTGCACTTCTCCCCCTGTTGTCCTCCTCTCTCTCTCGTTTTCCTCATTCATTAGTTCTTCAAAGTACTCCTTCCATCTACCTTCTATACACTCTCTGTTCACTCACTAGTACACTTCCCTCTCTATCCTTTATCAGCCTAACCTGCTGTACATCCTTTCCAGCTCTATCTCTCTGTTTAGCCAAGCGATACAAGTCCTTTACTCCTTCTTTACTGTCTAGCCTCTCATACAGCTCATCATAGGCCTGACCCTTTGCCACCATTCTTTTCGCTATGCGACTAGCCTCACAGTACTCCTGCCAACTTCCTTCATCTCTCTATGAAAGGACCGGCCGTTTTTGGTCCGTTCATGAAGAGGAACCAGAGAGTGGATCACCTGTCCTGTGAAAAGTCTCAGCTGCAGCAAGAGCGCTCGGTGCAGGAAGACAGAACGACTCTCTTAATCAATCAAAGAGTTTATTAAGTCTTCTGCACAAAGAAAGAAGGGCACTCCTTCTTTTATACAAACACGTCCTGCCCTGTTGCGTACAAGCAAACAGGGTGGACCCAAATAAGTTGTCTAACAGTCATGAAATGCTAAGCTGACACTCACGGACCACTGGAACTGCCCAAAGGAGGGGGGCTTCTGCTCTGTGTACGATAATCTTACCTACTAAAGAGAACAAATGGTTCTGGACAGAATGTTGTCCCGATAAGAGGAGCAAGTTGTTTGTGCAAACTGCCAAGGACAGTAGCTATGCTTGCTGCAAAGTCTGCTTAGAGCAGAGTTAGAGCAGAGTTAACCCTTTCACTCTCACATCTCAAAAATATTTAAAATAAAATTTGAAAAAAAAAAACTGGAATACTGGACTTAGCATAGCACCGTTACACTGTTAGAAATAAAGGTGTTTTTCTCATCAAGGTACAAACAATATAAATATACTTACAAAAGTTACAACAGTGGTCTTAAGGTCCAATTGTGAACTTTAACCACTCTGGACCACGAGTTCCTGCTGAGCAGACAGGAGTGTCGAAATCTCCCTCTCTTTACTCCTTCTCTTCCTTCTGGAGCATTTCAATCAAAGCCACAGAAAGCAACTCTCAAAAATATTCTGCTGGCTTTTCATGCAAATCAATTTGAATTTCTAATCTTGAAGGAAGGAGAGAGAGAGAGTTTCTGTATGCTAGTGTCATTAAACTGGAAGAGGGGATAGAAATAAATTAAACTAGAAAAATTGCTTCCATTTTATATAGGTCAGAGGCTGCTACCTGTTAAATAATGAAAAAGGCTGCGTGTGTAGGACAGTGTGTGTGTGTGTGTGTGTGTGTGTGTGTGTGTGTGTGTGTGTGGGTGTGTGTGTGTTTGTTTGTGTCTGCGTAGGCCAAAAATGCTGTAATTGCTGCCCCTGTGGTCAGGGTGGACCCAAATGTATCACATTTCATTTCATGAATGGTCTCAGAGCCACAAAACTACAAGCTACAATCCATGCTACACATTTAATGATATATTTTGCCAGAACTAAGAGCATCTTACAACATGTATGCAGTAACATGGGAAAAATCAATTTGAAGAACATTACACTTTGGGCTTCAAATACATCATAATTCTACCATCTTAAAGAGTCATTAGATAAATGTCATATAAGACATAAAAAAAACACATCAGTGGTATTCATTCTAGTCCAGTAAAAAAGGGCAGGACTGTGGAAATATAATACAGCAAGCAGGTTTTACAAAGACATTATGACATATATAACCATGAATATAAGGTAAGATAAGAAAGACACAAAGCAAAATGCATGTCTGAAAGAAAGAAAGAAAGAAAGAAAGAAAGAAAGAAAGAAAGAAAGAAAGAAAGAAAGAAAGAAAGAAAGAAAGAAAGAGAGAGACAGAGTCTTGAAGATGACAAAAAAATGTATTTGTAATGTTCTATTAGAAAAATTGCACCAGCAAAATAATAATACCACATTTGAAAAATGCTTTTAAATTACACACCCTGTTCTTCAGTGGTCAGGACCCCCATGGACCCTCACAAAGCAGGTACTATTTGCATGGTGGTGGATCATTCTCAGCACTGCAGTAATACTGACATGGTGGGATGTGTTAGTGTGTGTTGTGCTGGTACGAGTGGATCAGACACAGCAGTGCTGTTGGAGTTTTTAAACACTGTGTCCACTCACGGTCCACTATATTAGACGCAGCTGTGTTGCTAGTACACCCTGTAGATGTAAAGCCAGAGACAATAGTTCATTTCTTGCTGTACAGTAGGAGCTAATCATCCTCTAGTCCTTCAACAGTGGTCACAGGACGCTGTTGACTGGATATTTTTGGTTAATAGACTATCTAATAAACTATAGACTATATAATACATTTATTTTTTCAGACTTCTAGACCTACTGACGATCCGTAACATAGAGCACACTCGGAAAAGTGCACCGTGATGTAACTGTGACAGATTAAAACGTACTGATGATGCATCATCATACTGCCCACATTTATGTAGCTATAAAATTTACATCAAAGTATCAGCAAACTTATAGAGAGAACAGTAAAATGGTGTTATCAGAAATGAAGTCATCGAAGACGTTTGTTTGCACTGAGCTGAAGGCTGAACTCTCAGAGACCTGCTGCTTTAGAAGTTACCTGAACAGTTCTTCACCATCTCTGCACGAAAGAGATTTTGTCTAGTAAAGAGCTCAACAGTGATAAAGCTCTGCTCTCTGATGTGCTTTTACTCTATAGCCCTCTGATCTATTGTTAGGAACAAAAGATTGCAAGATGAAAAAGAAAAAAAGAAAAAACATGAAAATTGGAAAAAAGGAAAGAATTCACTCAACTTAAATTCTGTGATAGCCAGAGATGGAGACACATGTTCTCAGTTACCATAGAAACATGGCTGTCAAGTGAGCTGGGCATTTCATGTACTTTTGAGAAAGGGAGTGAGAAGAGGAGCGAGCAAGAGACAAACTGGATAGAGGGGTTGAAATAACAAAAAAAGGGATACAGATCCAAAAATGTGGGCTTTGCGTGTATAAAAGTAAAACTCATATGAAATACGTAGAAACACAAAGTCTGTAATATAGTCTTACTAGATACAGTGTAAATACAGTACTAATAGTTACAGCTAAATTATTTTGCCTGTGGGGGGGCCGTGAGGGAAACTAACAAGAACATTCTCAAACAATACTGTGCTGTTCAAATAGCTAAAGTTCCAGAATAATTAATAATGAATAAAGAATAATTAATTATGTATTATTCAAACTAGCACTGTAGCCACTGCAAAGACTGTCACACAAATTTATCAATATGTTCTCACAGTGTTATCTTTTCTAATAATAAAGCCCAATGAAAAAGTCTAAACAACTAATATTGCCAAATAATATTTTACTTTAAGCAGTCGTTTTTTCAGAGAAAAAAATGTATTTAGAATAGCTGTATTTAGAATATTACTGTAAAATCTAGGCAGCACAGGCAGTTTTATTTCATTATACAAAGTCTTGTGCGATGACATAAAACTGAGGCACAGTTTCTCTGCATTCTTAGTGATGCTGTTGTTTCTGTCAATAGCATTTTTTGTTTGTTTTAAATCACTTCTCTTCACATAAAGGTTTTTTTTGTGTTATAATGTCTTACACTACTATGAAAGCTTCAGCATTATACATGTTTTGTTACCATAAAGGTGTTTTGTTTTCAAATTGACCAGTTAAGAGCTAACTCCTACATTTTGGTCAAAACTTGCCCAAAACTCAAATTCAAACTCAGGACAAACTTGGTTGAAAGGAAAACCAAAAAGAAGTTATTACTGTTATTAATTTTACTTCTAATTTTCCTTTTTAAATATAACAGTATACACAGGATGTGCTTGTGAAATCCAGCAGACTTTACACATCTGATGTTTTGCTACATATTGTCCACATCAAACCTGTCACTCTTGGTTGCTGTACTCTGTCTTGATCCTTGGCATGAACTTCTCTAATGTGACTCATAGAAGCTGATATTTCAATATTTATGTGCTGCTGAACTGAATGTGTCTTCAGCGTTTTAAATCACTGTTTCAAATTTTATTAATTAGCATTTGAACTGTTAATTTAGTGTTAGATTTTGACACGTATTTGCAAATTTTTCAACTGTTTCTCTTTTGGCCGAAAACCAAAAGTAGCACTTTTAAACATGTTCAGCCAAAAATTTTCAATGGCTACAATTTTAATGTGTCCCTTTACAGTAATAACCAGAATAGTTGCAATTGTCACTTTTGCCACTTTATGATATTCTCTTTTTATTGTTTTATTTCAAAGTTCTCATGTGCTGGAGTGCCGAGTCAAAACAACAAAATCTTGTATGATTATTTCTGGCTGGAACGCCATCACTCAAAACAACGCAGTTCCACTGTTCTACAGCCCAATACTAGGAGACTTTATATCCCACTAACCATTTGCCTTTGGGTATAGTGACCTTATGCTCATGTGCAGCTGATCCAGAGCTTCCTATTCTATTGGCAGTGCTTTTCTATAGAGATTATACAAGCTGTGTGTGTAACTGAATCCTCTCATTAGAAAGGGTGCTGTGATAATTACTTGTGATCTTTAAAACCCTAAAACTGCTTGCTTTATTATATATTTAGGTATATTCTTTAGAGTGTAATAAAACTATGGGTCTGCTGGCAGACCCCAGCCTGTTAAGGGGTTAAGGACAACCTGTGGTGTAGCATCCAGCCTACAAGAATCAGTAATTTGAGAGAACATCGGTGGAAAAGTGGAAAATATGATCATTATGGTAAATTGAGCTATCAGCCCCTGCATATGAGAACAATGAGGGTATCAGTGAAAGACGATGAACTCTCCATCAGACTGAAAGACCTGGCACTTAAGCACTTTTCAGATAGCAGCATGGTGTGCTGTTTACGCAAAAATGTGCCTCTATCCCTAAAGCACAAAAAAATCTTGAGATGAACCCTCCATGACATATATGCATTGAATGTGTTTTCTTCTGTTTTGTTTTAATTATTCTTACTTTTAGCTTATTGAAATAAAGCATTCTGTGGAAAGTGCAGATTCTACACTTTTATTCAACAATTGATTCATGTTTGTAAGCAGAAGAGGGGATATTTTATTATGACTTGAATTAAGACATTTGTGCATGCTTTCTTGTTAGAAGCACAGATTCAGCCTCCACAGAATGAGTGCCTTTGCTCATATTTTTACACTTGACAGAGAAAAATATGAGCTTTGTTTGACACAATTCAGTGTAATTGCTGACACTAGTCTAAGTTAGTGTGTGCATAACTGTGCAGTATATTGCTTTACATCAGCTAATAAGTTCAGATATGCAAATAAGGTAGCCAATTAGCCAAATTAGATTTAGAGAAGCCTAAAATGACCAAAAGAATATTAAATCTTTAATTTTTCTTTCAACAGTTCAGCTCTCACAAGCAAGTGGAAAACGACCCAGAACTAGAATGGTATGTTTCAGTGGTTCTTGTTTGGGTCATGTTTTTGAACGTGCAGTACCAATTTACAAAATCTGAGTGAACATGAGCTTAAGGATTTGGTTAAGTATAGAAATGCATACTGTAGGACTTGATAAAAGTGCTAAAATACTGCTAAATGCTAAGAAACAAACACACACTGCTTAAGCTGCTTATCCTTCTGGGTCGTGGGTGGTGCTGGAGCCTATCCCAGTGGTCACTGGGGCAGAAGGCAGGAAACACCCTGGATAGCTCACCAGTTCATCACAGGGCAGACAGACAGACATATACATTCATAAACACACTCACACCTAAGGGCAATTTAGCAGGTCCAATCAGCTTTGCTGACTGTGGGAAGGAGCCAGAGCCCATCGTGCTGTGAGGCAACAGACCAAATGTAGGAAATGTAGGAAAGTTTAATTCAGTAATATCTCTTTATTTAATGTAGAAAGTTATCAGAAAACCAAAAAAACAACAAAACTAGTATCATTATAGACATTGAAAATCCTAATGATATCCCTGCTTGTAAAACTCTAAAGTTCTCTATTACATAAAATTGCCCTGAATTGATGTTACACTATTCCCACTGTGTTAGAATTAATAAGGAAATAGCTTATTAGCTAGAGAGAGAGAGAGAGAGCAGGGTCAACAGTGTTTGGCCTGTGGTGTGGTGCCCTACATCTAATGCACAATAACCACATCCATCAGGGATCTGATCAAACCGCCCGAGTTCCTGCTATTCTTCTTAAGAATATGCAAGGCCAGCATAAACTTAATGCAAGAAACAATTACAAGAGGCACCAGAGGGGTTACATCTGATTGAAACGGCAATTTAAAACGAGCCTCAAGTGTGAGGTAGCAACAGCTTATTTGGTATTAACGAAAGTGTTATCATCCTTAATCATATGGGTGAAGAGAAGCACATTCTAGTTTCATCATCTGGAGATATTTCACCATGCCTCTTTGATATTTTGCTGCTCTGCAGCCTGTTGGTTACAGACAACAGGATTTAACTTACACGGTAGTTGAGCTCATGTACAGTCAATAGAACAACAGATGTATGTAATGACATGCACAAGCGTAGTCTCTGTAGCTGAGGAAAAGTATTCCCCCCCTTTGGATTTCACATATTTTTAATATTTGTCAAGCTAAATGACAAATATAGAATTTTTTTAAAATGATCATTTATTGAAAAAAAAATTCTCAACACCTATATTGCCCTTGTGAAAAAGTTAACTGAACAAAATACTGAACAAACTGAGCAACAACAACTGCTACCAAATACTTCCTACAATTCAAGGTCAATCTTTCACATTGCTCTTGAGGAATTTTGACACTCCATTCCAAAACCTTTCTTTTGAGCCAATCAGAGGTGCACTTGCTCTTGTCTCTTGTCTCTGATAAAGAGCAGAATTCATAGTTCCATCAATTGTGGCACGTCCCCCAGGCCATAAAGCGGCAAGGCATCCTTACACCATCAAACTGCCATCACCAAGTTTGACTGCTGGTATGATGTTCTTATTGCGGAATGCTGTATTAGCTTTATGCCAGATTTAATGGGACCCCGATCTTCCAAAAGTTTCCACTTTGTGCCCAGTCTCTTTCTAATAGTGCAATCATGAACCATGACCCTATCTGAGGCAAGTGAGGCCTAGTGTTACTTAGACATTCAACTGGCTTCTTTTATCATGTGTAATAAAATATCATGTGTCTATAAACTTTTAGACATTGATGATCAGTCAGAACAGTAACTGTTTTAACTCTGGCAATCACGCCTTCTTTGCTTTTTTCCATAGATAAATAAATATATAAATAAATAAACTCGTCTGAATATTTGCATATAGATGAGAAGAGCCAATCATCAGTGTGAACATCTCTCCCACACAATGAGAACTCCATTGTGTTCTGCTACACAGAACACAATGGATTTCCCAGGTCTGCTTTAAAACGCTTATGTCAAAAAGCACAAACGTAACCCCAAAAAAATACTGGGATGAAGATATGAGTTCAAGACACTAGATCAGAGCACTATTCCCTTTTTAAACCTTTTGACCAGTCAAAAAAAAAGAAAGAAAGAAATATTTTTATGACCAACTTTGCATCATGCGCTTGTCACTATCCATAAGCTGCAAAGCAACATTTTACATATTATGAAACTCAAATGTACTCTGCACAAGCTAAGTATAAGCTCCAGGGAACCACACCATGCAAATGCACTTTGGAACTGAGCTGCAAAATTTAATTTTATATGTGAAAAACTCAAATACACCAGAATACACATAACTGCTCAGGCTATTGTCTACACAGTAAGTGCCACAGATTTGAGACCAAATGAAAAAAGCATTCAATCAGAGTCAACGACTCACTGAATTTAAATACAGACACACTTAATCACTACTGTTCCAAACCAATTCAATTAAATTACAGCAATGCTGAGTTTAACAAATGATTCAGTAATTTGCAGTTAATGAATCAGAACGTATGAATCAGAATGAATGTACTCACGATAATGTTCTCTCCATGCGACTGCCTGTGGAGCCAATGATTTCCCCAAGTGTGCAAAACGTCTGGCCCAGGAAATCCTAAACCAACAGGCTCATATTAAAAGATGTTCACTTCTGGAGATGGAAACATATCGTCGATGTCAAAATGAAACCGTGGACCTCCACTTTGTCATTTGCTAGGTTTTTACATAATTTTAAAATCTTTTACTTCATGTGAAAATTTCATAATGAATAATCCAATAGAAAAGGGCTGAAATTATTCAAAATACAATCTTGATAAATGAACTTACATCAAAAGTTACAAATGTTTTTTTACTCTCTGGTAAAGTGGCAGTTTTGGAGATACAATGTTCTGTCCTGACAGTGACAATATATTAGGAAATATTGTAATTATTACAAAATGTATCTACAAATATTGGGGCAAATTATAATCATTGTTATAAGAAAACCAAAACCCTTTTAACTTCAGTTGAAAATGCCTATTTCCTATAGAAATTTTAAATTATTCACATTTTTATGTTACATTGGCACATGGTAAGAATGTTTTTGTCTTTTTCCTAAGTTAACGTTTCAGAGACACAAAGTTTTCTTTCAACAGCAATAATATGGAGACAACTATCTTGAAGAAGCTAACAACATTGTATATAAGTTATAAAAAAATTGAAGAAAATTGAAAAAATTTGAAAAAAATAACTTGAAAAAATATCATATTTATAACTAATATTATTATTATTATAAAATGAGTTATTTATTTATTGTATTTTATTAGCATTTGGTTATGAAATACTCCTTACCATTATTGTTTTGTAAATAATAAATTATTTATAAAATTACCCAATGTTCTCCTCATGGTCTTTAGCCATCATGTAAAGAAAGGCTTGCCTGTGCCTTCCTGCCCCTGCACTGCTTACACTGCTGGCTGCTGTACAGGAGCAGCTCTGTGTGCCTGGAGGAGAACACTAAATGCCAGATCTGATGGTGCATCATTTGTGTTACAGAGAGGGGGATAGTGATATTTGTAAAATAGCAAATAGCACCAATGGGACTTCAACATGGGTCCCAACAGTAGAGCTCAATTCTGCACCTTTAACTGGATAAGATGCTCAGGGACACTTATTTTAACTGTTACTGCTGCTAACTGGTTTAAGCACAGAATGCTCAGCACACTAATCTGCTCAACCTGTTTATGCTTCATTTGTTCTTCCTCATTTCAGCCCCAGAAAAGGCAATCCCGGAGGTGTCATGGTATTTCCGGAAAAATATTGGGAGTGCTTACTCTCTCATAAACACACACACAAGCACACACACATGGCTGTTTCTGCTGGGGTACTCACTTTCTGCTCATCCATGAAAAGCAAAAAAAGGACAAAAGAGAGAAAGAAGGTAAATATCAAATATAAAAGTCAAACAAAACAGAACAAGAATCAAAGGGCTGGCAGTAAGTACAACATGCCCAATAAATTTCTTATTAAACCCAATCAATTCAATCTATTTCTCTCTAAATTGCAATAGAAATACAGAAAAAATACACAATAAACACCAATCAATCTACACAGAACACATATATGTGTATGTACATGTATGGTAAGCACTTAAGTTGCAGACAGCTGAAGAAACAATTATTGTAGAGAAATATGTTTGTATGTATTTTTGCACACCTCCAAAGTTCAGTCTCAGAGATGGGTTGTATTTTCTTTTTTCATGGTCCAGATAATCTCAAACACATTTAGTGATGCTGAGGTCTGGACTCTGTGGTGACCAGTTCATCATTTTGAAAACACCATCAGCATCTTGGTTTTTCAGATTTGAAGCAAGAGTGGAGCTGTATTTTCTCCTGTCTCAAAGATGAAAGCTTTAAGCATTGATTATCTGATAGTGAAAGTTTAGGCTGTCTACCAGTCTGCATGATTGTTTTCCTGTTTCTGCACAAATTTGCCTTTGATTTTCCCTTAATAAATGCATTATCTTATATTTAACCTCTTCAGAAATATCTACTGAAAAATGAGCTAATTGTACTTAATGCCCGTTTGAGTGGAAATAAATATGAAGGGTGGTCTCAAGCTTTTGCACTTTGTTGTATGAAAGCTATTTGTTTCAGCAGAATAAAGAAAAGCAAGCAATTAAACAACATATTGTTGGACAGATATGTTTGTCAGTGAGTTATCTCTCTCCTCAAGGAAGCCCAACACTTACAGTTACCATCCAATACCGGAGTTTGGCTACTCAATCATTCATTACATTAAGACAGGTGTGCTGCTCATGGAATTTAGCAACTAACATTTACAAATGACTGCACTGTGTAGGTCACATTATCAATATGTTAAAGATAAAAAAACAAATCAATATTCACATAAACAAACAAACAAACATAAATAAATAAATAAATAAATAAAACAAGAAATATATACAAAAAATATATACAAAGTTGCTTACATGTTTGGAGATGTTTGAACTTCTTGTGTCCACATTGTACCTAAAAGAGAAAATAAATGTCTGAATGGAAGAAACTAGCAATAACACTTCAAATACATCAGCGATATGAAGACTTGGAGGAATAATGTCCTCATAAACACACGGGCAAACTTTATTTTAAACCGGATTATAATTAGTCGCAGGAAAGGTCTCAGAGAGGCGATTGAAAAGTAATTACAGAGAGAGAAGAAAATGATCCCCATTAGGGTGTGTGTGGTGGGAAGTGAGAGTGAAATGAGGAGCAGAGGGTCCACAGATTGCACTCATTTCTTTTCTTTGAACATGCTCCATTTTCCTCCAGGCCACAGGCTCCCACAGGGAGCCCTTAGGAGCTGACATGAATGAGACTCCGCAATGATTTTTGTTCGTGTTTGACAAAAAGAATCCTCTGTCTCCTTCCCTCGCTCGCTCTTTCTCTTCTCGCACACTATCTGTTCTCACATCTTCTGGAGCATCATATTCTACACGCTGTTTTATCACTGAGCTCAAACAAACACACACACACACACACACACACACACACAGCATAAGGGTGCAAGATGTATTGGTGACTGATACACCACTCGCTGATAAACGGGATAAAATAATTGTTGTTACTGGTACAATGTTGGAATTACAGCTGATAAATATCATGACATTTTTTTTTATCTTTTGTGCACATACGAACTGACAGTATGGCCACACTCTGATGCTGCAGAGTGGAAATATCAGTGAGAGTAAAGTTTATCACAGTTCCCACAGAGTATAACCTGCTGTTTGCAGTTAATGTTCAGCCAAAAATAGTGAGGTGGAAATGCACTAAAGACAATATTTCTAATATAATTAGTCATTTGGAAGAAAATAATTTCATATATATTCAAAATAATTTCAGTGATCTAGTCTGAAGAACATGGTCCATGGAATTTGGGGACACCTGAACTGTGGCCCGATCTATTTGTGTTTTAACCAACTAGTCCGTCATTGTTCTAATTCCATATTTTTATTGCACATACACCAACTACCAACTTTCATATGATTCTAGGAGAGACTACACACACTTGATAGTAATGTAAGCTACAGACAGTAACAGCTTTGAAAATAATGAAATGCCATTAAATGGTAACTGATTTATACAAATCAAAGCAAAAGTAGTGATACTGATGTGGTGGTAGCATGTTAGTGTGCGTTGTGCTGGTCTGAGTGGATCAGACACAGCAGTGCTGCTGGAGTTTTTAAACACCTCAGTGTCACTGCTGGACTGAGAAAAGTCCACTAATCAAAAATATGCAGTCAACAGTGTTCTGTGGGCCATGTCCTGTGACCACCAATAAAGGACTAGAGGATGACCAACACAAACTGTGCAGCAGCAGATGAGCTATCATCTCTGACTTTACATCTACAAGGTGGACTGACAAAGTAGGAGAGTCTTACAGAGAGGACAGTGAGTGGACATAGTGTTTAAAAACTCCGGCAGCACTGCCATGTCTGATCCACTCGCACCAGCACAACACACACTAACACTCCACCACCCACCATCCAAATAGTACCTGCTCTGTGAGGGTCAGTGGGGGTCCTGACTACTGAAGAACAGGGTAAAAGGGGGCTAACAAAGTATGCAGAGAAACAGATGGACTACAGTCTGTAATTGTAGAAACACAAAATGCACCTATATAGTAAGTGGAGCTGATTAAACTGGACAGCAAGCGTAGAAACAAGGAGGTAGTCATCTAACATTTGCAGCTTGCATCAAAGTTTCATCTGCCCTGCGCTCAAAGCAAAAAAGAAACTTGGTCTTACCCTCAACACTATATTAGTTATCCTCCTGGTGCATCTCTAGCACAGACACATTCACACAGTCCAAGCTTCATAAAGCTTTATATATAAGTTTTACTTCAGATAAACATTGCTTTTCCTGGTATGAAGCATTGTTTTTACCAGGATGGATATATATTTAAATTCATCCTCACGCTCCGTGTGTCTCTCTGGTCAGGCCGGAACCAACCAGACAGATGGACATGGGAAAGCTCCGCTCATGTGATAGGCAGCATGTGACAGGCCCAGACCTCAAAGGAGTGCATGATGGAAGGGCTGGAGGCGCAGCAGCTCACCGGGACAGCGCTCAGGAGCTAAGGGGATAGTGCTTGGGACAGGGTGGGAATGCTCAATGTGGATGCAGTGATTCACTTGTTCACTCGGTGTGAGGAGAAAGCAAGAATGTTCAAGAAGTCAGTAGAGTCAACGGCTACACTTTTTCCATCAGCTTTCAAGCTAAATCTCTCTAAAGCGCGGTCACTGTAATCCACCCCATCTTAAATGCATTTTGTCTTAGTCTTTTTATCTTCTTCTCATCCTTTTTACTGTTCCCCACCTTCCCTTTTATCTTCAACTTAACTTTTTCATTCTCATTTTTTTGGTCACTCTCTCTTGCTCTTTCTTTTTCCCTCACACTATCATTCTCCCTCTCACTCTTTATTCTCTTCCTTTACTCTCACTCCCGCCCTCGCACTCTTTCTCTCTCCTTTTTCTTCTAATCTTTCTCTCATTCTTTCTTTCTTACATTCTCTATTTTTCTCTATTTTTCTCCGTTTTCTCATTCTTTCTTAGGTTTTCTCTTTTCTCTCTCGTTCTCTCCCTCCTTCACACACACTTTCTACTTTCTCTATTAACTGCTCTCTTACCCACCTCTCTCTTGCTCGCTCTCTCTCTCTCTCTCTCTCTCTCTCTCTCTCTCTCTCTCTCTCTCTCACATTTGCAGTGAATAAGAGCTCTTCTGGTTTGTAGCTGTATCAAAATGAAATTATGGCACAGTGCAAGGCCCCACGAGCGCTGCTGAAATGAGATTTAGCACAAGGATGATAAACTCACTCAAAAATTTAATGGTGCTCATTTACATACAGCAATGACAATATGTAGCAGAGGTGGTCCCTGTAATTCAGACAAAAAAAAAAAAACATTAACCAAAACCATTTTTCCATTAAAAAATGTCCTGTTACACACACCCAGCAAAACACTCGGGTGAATAATGACTTTAAACAAGGCACAGCGAGCGAGTAACAGCGTTTTTCTGTTCCAATTTTAAGAGGTGCTACAGTGAAATGAGAAATTAAATTACTTTTGCAGCTGTATTTGCTTATGGCGAGCACAATGCCCTGTGTCCAGTTTTCTTTCCTAATCTCAACAATAAGAACACAGTTTCCCACCCAGCATGGAGTCACAGCTTCATATCTCCTGCAGATGCGACTGACTCACTCCTATCTGCCCAGTTACAGCTGTGCTGTCAGATAGATAGAGCTTCAGTTCAGCATGATTGGAGCACTGAAATATCGCTTTGATGTGACCTTTGAAAGGAAGAAGGCAGAATAACTTCCAGTTAAGAGAGAGATGGATCGATTCTGGGACGAAACTCTGAGTCTGAATTGTGTGCAATGTAAAGTTCAAAATTTCTGTAAGATACTAACTATTTCAAATGAGGAAAACTCTAACAGACATGCATTTGTGAATTGTCCCATGGATGTTAATGCCATGCCAGTCAAATTGCTTTTCATTTGACTATAATTATCTACTATTTACAGACTGATACAGAATGTATTTATAAAAGGCTTTCATTTGATTAAAAAAAATATCTACTTGTGGTGGATCATATAAACATTGTTATAGTTTCAAAATGTACTGTTCACTTTCCTGGAATTCATTATTGTTGGGTCATAGCCTTAAATACACCTATTCAATTTACAGCATTCAATCACAGCAGACACTGAAGTGATAAGGAGTGTTGTTACTGCACACAGTCTACAACACAGTGATAAGTAGCAGATGTGACAGCAAAGAATAATAAACTTTTTTGCTATTATAGGCTGCTGCAATGCAAATGCATTAATACAGCCTTCCAAAGCCATCCAAATGATGATGAATGATGTTAAATTTTTCTGATTGATTTACTGATATTCTGAACTTAACAGTTTGTTCTAAATATTTTAGCCAAGACATTCATTATTTGTAATTTGTGAAGGAATCAATCAATCAGAACAGTGGTCATTTATATATGAGTCTTAGAAGGGACAGTCACAAAAACAGCTAGTTTAATTTGAAAGGATAGAGATATACGTAACTTTTCAGAAATAAAATACATGAAAAATATAAAATTTGGACCCCTTAAGGAAAAACATGCTGTGTAGCATATTTGTCGTTGCTGTCAGAACAAAAGCTTGTATCTCCATTTTTGTCATTTTGTAAATTTTTACAGAATTTGAAAATACCAGCTGACCTTTACAATGTGCCAAAATTTCATGATGAACAGACCAACACAAGTGCTCTAAACACGCATGGAAAAATATGTAGTTCCATTAACTTCCATTCGAAATTTAAAATGTTTTTTTCCTTTTGTAAAGTTATCATTCTGGAGATATGAGGTTTTGTTCTGACAGCAGCAGGTTCTGGCTAAGCTACCGATAACCAGTCAGGGAGGGCATTATGGGAAAAGGGAAAGTCAGAGATATCCTTCTCTGTAGGTACAGTATCAAATGTCCCATTAGATCTTTAATCATAGAACAGCAACTATTCCTAGTACATCACATATCAGATTTTAATACAACAGGAATAAATAAGTCTGCAGCAGCTCTTCAGACAGTTAAGAAGAACCCAGCCATGAAGATTCTTCATCACACTGACACACCATTAAAACTCAAGAGTTTCATCACAGGCTGAATTCCTCTATTCTGTTCGCTTCATTTGAATACATTTTATGCACATTTTTTATATTTACCATGTCTGCGCCATAGGAGCGCAAGCTAATCTACTCAAATCCCAGCATGCAAGACTCGAATTTGAATTGCAATCAGATCAGTGATAAAGCCATACCTGTAAGGTCTCTGTTCATGCTTATAGAAAAAGAGGGGAGTGCTAAGAATAACATCAGCAAAGGCAATGTAATAACCTTCACTTATCAGTCCTGATAGGGAGACACCATGATGAAAATGCAGAAGATCTACATATGCATGGACAACACAGAATTTTTAATTTACATTATTCAAATGTTTCAGTTGGTTGGATTGGTCGGACATAAATGTAATACATGCCAACACAACTGCTGTCTTTCAGTTTACTTCTTTTGATATGACACAAGGCCTAGGCTGGTAACTCTCTGCAAGCCTGGTCTGGTAACCATTTTTTTTTGCTATTTGCACAAGGTGTTTGCACACATAATAATAATAATAATAATAATAATAATAATAATAATAACAACAACAACAACATTAGCAACACATTTTATTTCTGTAATTTTAGGTCAGTTTCTGAGGCTGTGACGTATGTGGCCATTCAGCCTGATGCTCTTTTGTCCAAAGTTGGTTCTTCTGAAGTCCAACTGTGTGAAAGCTATGATATCACAGTGGTTTTCTAAGACCTGAAGCCCTTTTGTAGTGATGTATCAAAATAAAAATTCCTGGCCGAAACCCAAACCAAAATTCCAGCCAAAAACTGAAACTGAGCTTTTGAAGAAATATACTAAACATAAAAACTACAATGCAGTGAAGAAAATACACTTTTATTATTAATAAAATCTGCACTCAATATAACCAAAACTGAACTGGCAATAAATATTTACCTAAAATAATCTTACTGAAATGATTACAGTGTGTATGCCACCGTGGGTGTCTGTAGGTGAAATCTAACATCCTCGACAACAGAAAATGGAGGATCATCCTAGGCATTACATTCCTTCAATTTTTACTGTTACTTTGGACTTAGGCTTTCGTTTTTATTTTTTTTCAGTATTTCGAAACCTACAGCTACAGATATCACAGGTATGCTCTGACTTTCTTTCTTTGCTTCTGTTGTTTTGTTGCATTCTACATATCTAGCTGGAATTTGTATTTTCTAGTGGTATCTTACCTGTACTGGAGAAGTTCTTGTTCATTATACCTCCCCTTTATACTTGAGATGAACAAAGATTATAAATATGTTGTCTAATCATAGAAACAGTAAAATAACTCCACGTGAACAACCAAAATCTTGTCTTACGTTTGTTACTGACACTGTGTCCAAACATGTACAACATAGCATGCACCTTTTATTTAGGAATGATGTCTGCTTCAGCACACACCCCCAACCCACCTCTACCCTTTTAGTGCAATCGTGTAAATTCAAAACATACTAATACAAATATTTTGGCTTAATATTTAAGCAAAAATATCAACAATAAGAAATAAAATGAAAATACCAAGCTCTCTCCTTTGAAACATCTTATGCCTACCTACTGTTAAGATAATTTGTGCACAGAAATATCAGCTAATTCATGCATTATCATATCAGTGCTGGGCATCTCTGAACCTGATGTATTTTAAGCAATTATCTGCCAGTGACACTGTACAGATAATATCACGCTTTCTCCATTTCCACACATGCAGCCCCTCCTCCAACATTACATGAACATACTTCTAAGAAACATTTCCTATGCCTTCTGGCTTTAGGGATACCAACTGTGTGTGTATGTGTGGGGGGTGCTGAGGATCCTATGCAGGTAAAGCGACAGACATTCTACTGTCCCACCTCACTGTATGGAAGTTATCACCAGCTTATTAATAAACTGCACCTTCTGATCAATCATGACTCTAGCCGGAAGGGTAGGAACTCCTATAATGGATGATGCTCACTCCAGGGTCTATCAATAAATGACCTTTTTATTCAATGACTTATTGAATAGATGGTCCTGCCTGGGTAAGAAGAATGCAATGATAATTACATGCGTCTCCACTCTTGCCTCGTGGCACCAATACAAGAGATGGAGGTCAACTGAACACATCCTCAGTGCCGACAGCCCATGACTGAGGTGTCCTTGAGTAAGACACCTACCCCAATTGCTCTCCGGGCGCCATGGACAGGGTTGCCCACCACTCTGGGCAAGTGTGCTCACTGCCCCCTAGTGTGTGTGTATTCACTAGTGTGTATGTGGTGTTTCACTTCACAGATGGGTTAAATGCAGAGGTGGAATTTCCCCGTTTGTGGGATTAAAAAAGTATCATTTAACTTAACTTAAAACAAAAACAGACCAGTAAGCCAAAGAAGGAATCATAAGTCATAGAAATTTAGTAACAAAATAAAAATCTCTTCATGAAAGAAAGTAAAAGCCAGTAAATGATAGAGGTGCAGCAAGCATTTCTTTGTGCTCTACGGGTGCTGAGTATCAATAATTCAGCCCCTTAATGATTTTCAGTGGGGATTAGCTTAGCATCAACACTACGCTATGGGGGCTCTCCAAATACTATGACTCAACAGTCACCGCCAGCCAAGACATGACTCAAATTCACCATCTCCTACGCTAATGTAGCTTTTAACTGCACTGCAGCATCACTGGCTCTAATTAAATAGCAGCAAAACATGTCCCATGAAGGATATAAAGCATATGGTATTTAATGAAATAGCTTGAATGGGCTCTGAAGTAATAGTCAAACACATACAAAGGATATGAATGATGACTGAACAATAGACAAAGCTTGTTTTCTTTTTAAACAGACAAAACAGCACATACTGTAAAAATGGCACATGACTAAGATGTTCAGGGGCTCCACTGGTTCCTTTTAAAGTTTGTTTTCTCTCAAACACACACAGTAGACCCCCTGCCCACATGGTTAAAGAGACAGATGATGCCATGCTCCATCTGTTTATTGACATCCAGATGGCTGGGGACCTGAGCTCCCCACTGACCCCACCTCAAGGCCAGGTACGTGGGCGTTCTTTCAAACAAACACGGTGCATGCATCAAATCCGGGAATAAAGCAGTGCAGAATTTAAATGGAAATACAAAGAGTGCATCTGCACAGTTTATCTCTGATTGTATTACACCGAAGCTAGTTCTCCAAAAAAGAGTCTTTTGTCTGCTCCGCGTTGTGTGACATTAGGGAAGCAAAAGAGAAAAAAGCTTCAAGAATACCAAATCAATAACGGCTTTGACAGACTTGTGAAGACAGCTGTAAAAAATGACAGCTTTACCCTTCTGCAGACATAACTCTAACCCTTCCTTACTTTGTTTTTCTTTCCCCTCACAGCCTGCAAACATTACCTTGTGCTCGAATGGAAGAGAGCTGTTTCAGAGTTGCTATCGATTATGGTGTGTGAAAAATAAAGAATGAGAAAGGAATAGACTGAAGCAAAGGGGGGGGGGGGGTTGGGTAGAAATAGGATTTGAGATAGAGAGGGGTGAGAAATAAAGGGAACTGCACGCAGCATGGAGAGAGAGAGAGTGAGAGAGTGCACTAATGGAGTGGACAATTATAGAACAAATAGGTAACGTACCCAGGCCTATAAATATAAATATACCTAACAAGTAACAAAGAAGTAGAACGTGAGAGGGGGTAATGTAAGGAGACACATCAGAAGCATGGGGAAAGGATGACAGAGGAGGAGGACGTGAGATTGAGAAAAACAGATAGATACTGTTTGTCTGAGAGTGGATAGTGGCAGCTGTCGGGTTCTGATCTATGCGAATGATCTGAGCAAGAGTTTGCTCCAAGTTCCACCTGATCTACCATGAGCGCTTCTCCAAACCCCCACAGAGGACATCGATCATCTCACCAGGGTGCATGGAGAGAGAGAGGGAGGAAGTGTCTGTGCATTTCACTTGAAAAGAACCTTTTGAAATAATGTGTAGGCTCAAAACCTGACCAAAATAACCCATCAACTCATACTGTAAATGACCATTTCTGCTTCTTTATGCGTTTTTAGCTGTAATCACTAGAGACGCACTGGGCAATTCAAATTTTCTTACAGCCAAACTCTTTACAGTCAAATTAGATCTGTATATGCCTGTTGTTTTTCAACCCAAAGCTCACACTGTGTGGGCTAAATGAACACTTTTAAGACACTAGAACATTTCCAGTATTTTCTATTTGCCAGCGTCACAATAAAAACAACATTACTTGCTCCTTAATGAGCCAACCTGGAATTTTTCATTTGTAAATGAAAGATCAATCAATTATTTAAACAACATGAATCAAATGAGTACTACATTGAGGCAACTGGCTGACTCATTGCATTTTTTCAGATTTGCACCTCATTGCATTGTTTTTTTTTACATTTATTTACATTTTACACAGCATCCCAAATTTTTTGGAATTGAGACTGTACTTTAGTGTTGTACACTTTGTGTTCTGTCCAGGGAAAGCCTAAATCCTGTCCTTAGGTGAGGTTGTAAAATGCAATTTGGTAAATGAATACTGGTCAGCTAATATTAAGGAAAAGGAGTAGCATGTAAAACCGTAGAAACGTAACAAACCTAATGTAACTGTGTTTTTGTAATGATGTGGAACATACAGTATGTATATATTCGAATGAACCAAATTCAAAAACATCACTTCAGTCTGTGTGCATATAAAAGGCACAGAAATACAGAAGTACCTAAAAACATTCAAACTTCTGAAACAGATCAAAATATACACTCACACATCAAACCGAAGATTCTGCTTCTCCTCAAAGAAGAAATCCAGAACGAACTTCCGCACAAAGTCTGGATTCAGCGTGTTTTCAATCACCTCTGTTCTGCCAAACTGGAGAAGATGAAGACAAATCAGAGAGAATCAGAGAAAGAAAGATCAGATTTTGTTGTATCATTTCATATCTATAATTCACAAATCTTAGCTACAGTACATTGACACTGACAATGCTCTGATTTTACTGCAGTAAGATATTTCACCACATAGTTACTGAAAACTTTTTAGTCTGTCTCTTACTTCATCACCATGCTAACTGTGAGAACAGATCTCCTATTTCCATCAGCCAATGGTGGTGGCTGCTCTTTATGAGGCAGTGATGAGCTATCGATTGCCTGCTATACCTGAGAACACCTAAACCCCCTACAGCTTCAGAGCCCACCTATCAATCATACTGTCCTACAGGCTTAAACTGCAGATTACACATCCAACTGTCCTCTTCACAGTATCTGCAATATCCTTTAGTCCCAACAGTTTCTCTGAGATTTACATTTATCATGGAGAATGTAGAGTTTCATAGGTGGTTACTGTATGCTACTAGCAACTGCAGTGCAATATCATAGACTATC
Source organism: Pygocentrus nattereri (assembly GCF_015220715.1). NCBI lineage: Eukaryota > Metazoa > Chordata > Actinopteri > Characiformes > Serrasalmidae > Pygocentrus > Pygocentrus nattereri. Next base: position 14,767,018 of record NC_051236.1, on the reverse strand, counting down.
TATTCTATGAAGCTTGCTGGAATAGGTAATGATATCCAGCAGCCAGCGAATAGTATGATTATGCTGGATAATAGGTAGCTTTGATGTACCATGATAAGGTGAAACTGCTTTGAACAATACACATGGATTTTCATTTTTGATTTAATCTCTACATTTTTTATTTAATGTCTTTGTTGTGAGTGGCGTAAATGCCCAAAAGTACACAAGTGCAGCATGTGATACTAGCTATCAAACTGCAGCATGAAAGCAAGCCTTCTTTTGAGGGTGTTGCATTTTTCAATCTCATTGATTCTGCTTGAAGAAAATTCACAGAAACTGCTGGAAATATACAGTGAAACAGAAGACACTGGGATCAAACACCCTTTTCCCAGTATCCCCTTTCTCTCCCCAAATTACTCCTACCAGAAGAAAACTCTCAGGGCCTTCTATGCCATCATAGAGGGCTTAACAATTCCTGGGAACTGAAAATGTCTGTCACTTTTAGTTCATTTTTATTTCATAGAATCAGTATGTTTGCTGTTTTTCTGTGAATACTGTCATACTCTGATTTCACTGAAGCTTTGGTTAGAAAAAAAAACAGTAGTCTACAATGAACATATAGACAATTTATTTACTAATCAGAATGAATATTGCTGATAATAGTAAAATAGGCAAAAATCTGATAAGCATAGCCCTACAATGCCCTGCATGTCATAAAACAATGTCACACAAGCCATGTAGTGTATTCTTATTCATTTCATATAATAACTTTCTGTGAGTAGCTTATAGAGGCACTTAGAACACTTGTGAGCAGAATTTTAAAAAATAATAATAAGTGGAATTCATTTTAAATCAGTGTTTTTTTTTCTTCCTCTAAGTACAAAAGGCTAAGCTAGCTCTTGCACTGGATACATTTACATTTATGGCATTTGGCAGAAACTCTTATACAGACCAACTTACAATTTGACCATTTTACACAGGTAGGCAAAGGTAGCTTTAGGAGTCTTGCCCAAGGACTCGATTAGTATAGTGTAGGGTGCTCACCAAGGCAGGGGATTGAACCCCAGTCTATGGCGTAGATGTCACAGATGTCATCTACTACACTAGACATACATGAACTGGTCTCAAGGCCTTACATGTTAGATTAACTGTCAACATGATCAGGAAGTGACAGATGAATCAAGCAATCATGATTTCCAGTTTGTGAGACCAATATTGTTAGGAAAAAAATGTCACGCCAGGTCGTTTGGAAGACTCAGATACCTCACTGACTGTGAATACTTGTATCATTGCTATGAGATCAGAATGATCTCAAAAAATCTCCAAAAATAGTAACTTTCAGGAGAAGGAAAACCATTCTTATAATTGAATGTAATGTAATGTGATTTTATAAAGTATCTTGGGCCATTTCTACTGGTCTATTTCATACAATATAAAGAATAGCTTGCATTTTCAAATGATGTTAAAAAAGGTTTTGTTTCCACACCAACTACTTATGTTTGTGTGCTGCAAGCTTCAAGTAAAAGTGAAGTTACAGCTGCTATATAATGGTTGTGTGCATAACTGATAACATCACATAATAAACTGCATAGCAGAAAGTTAGCGTTAATGGTAACTGAATGAACAAAGGCTATTTACAAAGCAAATTAAATATTTTCATAATAAACATATGTAATGACACTTCGCTGACTCCCAAACATGGTAGTAGAGACACACTTTTATTCAGCTTTTTCTATCTTGATCTTTTAAGTTGTTTGTGTGTTTATAGTTGCACTTAACTATGGACATCTTACACATTTAAGCTGACTTTGTGATGCTGTGTGCTGTTTACTGTTTTGACATGTATGACCCAAACTGAAGGCCTGGTTCACATTGCACTCTCACCATGCATGCCCTAACTATTCCCATCTATAAAAGGTGCTTGGACCCCTAACAAACAGGTACATGCTTGCCTTTTCTGCACCTCCTGTTGGGTACAGACTGGCAGGCAGAGGCAGGGTCACAGCAGGCTAGCTCTCTGTGCCAGCAGTCACCTCTGGAAAGAAAATGTGACGTTCCATGGGGAGATAATGGTACCCTCGCTTTAGATGTATTTTATTCACTCAAGAGCTCCCATTAATACTGGCATGCTCTTCATTTTATATGTAGAGGACACTTTAGTGTCAGATTTATTAAGCAGACATTGGCAGGTGGCTGTTTGTGTGTGTGAGAGTGTGTGTGACACAGAGACAATGGGGAAAGCCTGACTCGCAGTTGCATCATTCTCATTTGCTTGCTAACAACATTCTAGAGAGAAAGTAATAAAGTACAGGAGCACACCCTGATCTGTATTAGTGAGTGATGTAAAGTCAATGTAAACTATATTCTGTACTTTTTAGAGTAACTTTTCAAATTTAATCTCGTATGATCTGTACTTAAAAAATAAAAAAAAATGACCTGGGGTGATGTAGATCTAAGTGCTGTACAATCACTTTTGGGGAAGATGGATTTATATAAAATGTGGTTTAAGAGGAACATATGAATAAAGAGAGACATCAAATTCTAATTTCTCATTTTGCTAGCAAGCGACACACTTAAAGTGGAACAAAGTAACATACTGCATGGCTGCCTTGCCCAGGAGGAGCCAGCAAGCCAAAGAAAATGCATTCCGAAGGACGGAAAAAAATGCTATTTTATCCTGCCTTTAGAAGTGGCAAAAAAATGCAAGCCCACACACATCATTGCTATTGCAGTGTTGCGTGGAACTAGGTTACAGCCACTATGGTAACCCTCAGCACTGGGAGGGTAATGCTGTCAGGTATGTTTGAGCTGAGCTAACAATGGCTCTCGATACAGCCAATGATGGACACGAAGGACTTGTGTGCCTCAGCAAGACTCTTCAGCCAGAGATTAGCATCAAAAGTCTTTCATATCCATGGCTAAAAAGTTTTTACAGGGCTCTTGACACTTATTTGCACACAGAGAGTGTGCTTTCCCAAAGTTTGTACAACTCTCTTGTGTGATATTACATTGCTGTGTCTAAAAATGGTAAGGCCAACAGATGATCTACCAAAAGCCAGAACAGTTGGTGCTTGAGTGGCATTTACAAAGAAGGTTAAATGGAAAAATTGGTCAATTTGGCAGCTCTTACATTTACAATTTGGGGGCTCAGAAAGAGCCTGCCGTGCTAGCTGGTTTGCTCACTCAACCGCCACTGCTCCAGAGTGTGTTTGCGTTTATGGGAGACATATTCACAACTGCAAATACACAAACATTTGCAGGCTATCCCCATAACTCACAGACACAGACTCATATCATGCCCTGAGGATTTGTGGATTTAGAGAAGACATGGGGCTGAAAAATATGGGACAGTCCAGGCTGTGCTCCATTCTGGCAAGCATGCGATGTGGGAGAACACTGACAGCTCTCTGATCTGGCAGCCAAAATAAAGACCTCCCCTTTCATTCAGTCCAGTTCCAAAAAAGTAAAAATATGGAAGTGCTGTGTTTTTTATTCTGCTTGAGGTTTCACAAATGTATTACTTCTTAATTCCGCATTATTCTGAAGCCGGCAATTAGCTAATCAGACAAATGAGGAAAGTTCAGGTCATGTATTTAAATCAGTATGTCCATTTGTTTAAAAATGTAAAAAAATAGATTTATCAAAATACATATGATTAAATTATAAAATAACATCAAATATCAGCACTGTTATCTTTAAATAAAGTTTATAAACAATGACATTAGTTGCCCCTTTTTGATTAATCTGCATAAAACCTCCAAAGGAAATGAGGAAATGAACTTTTTTGAATGTATATAGGAACGTAGGTACCTCTCAAAAGCATATGAGCATATTAAACTACATGAGATATATATGTTACATTTTCCTCTCACATTAGGCTGTGCTTTGCTCTAACGCAATACTTATTTTGTTTTTATTTTATATTATAAACTATGCATTTCTAATACTTTAACCACAACACTGAGTGTGTGAATAGTTGTGCGTGTGCCTGAAGAGCTCTTCGATCTATCAGTGTATTGATGACAGTGAGGTGTTGTATACGCGATGTAGAGACTGAGACTCAGTCAGACTGACTGACACCCTGCAGGTTTCTCCACAGAGAGCCTTTGATAGTCACACAAAGCGCAAATTAAACGCAAGAACCCAATGTGTGTGTGCGAGTGTGAGAGATAGAGTGATAACACCATTAACCCGATCTCAGTTATTCTCTCTCCTCTTGTGCGACTCCAATAAAGACAAGACAACTGTAAAATCAGCATCTTTGATTTCTCAGGCAGCTCATCTCAAACCACTTCCGCTAAATGTCCATTAGGGGTGCGCACTGTGATTCATTTTCCCATAAGAAACTTGACTCCTGAAACCCTATCAAAGGCAGAAGCTTCAAGGACACTCTCACTGTCCCACTGTCACTGCATTTCCATTTAAATAAAGGCATCACATCCTATTTCAACCCAGTTATTATTACAATCACAGGAACATGACTGTATTTCAAGCAAAGGTTGGTGGCAGGGAGAGTGGGACACAAACTATCACAGCTTGGTTTTGCTACATAAAGTTATGCAGAGTCTGTAGTTTAGTCTGGCTTGCTTAAAGTGTTTATATGCTTTAAAATGACATTATTCTACAGCCACCAAGAGCAAAATAATATAGGTGTGAATTCTTTGCAATGTTCTTACACACAATTCAGTAATTGAGAGTTATTAATTTAAAACATTTTCCATGTAGGGGTGAGTGATATTGCAAAAATTTTATATCAAGATACTCCAAGACATCTTTATGATATTTAATGTGTATCATAATATTTTGTTTTTCCAAGATTTAATAAGTTTTAACAGACAAAACAGAACGTGTGGTGCTGCATACAAAAATACTACAGAAATAATAATAAATGATAAACTACAACGATTTCAAAGATGCTGCACTAAATTCAATTAAACAGGACTAATTATGTTCACTTTGTAATGAAATATATAGGCAATCAGTGTTTACTGATATCAACGATATGCTCAGAAAAGCATATTGTAACATAATTAATCATGATAAAGGTAAACTATCATCATATTGCCCAGCCCTACTTTACTGACAGAAAATTCAGCATCCCAAGAAAATGTGCAGAAGATGTTGCTATGGGAATAGGAGAAAGCGACCAGAAGCTTGTTCTGTATAAATACATAAAACATCAGTGCTCCATTTTAGCTTACTTTAGGTCGTGGCCCACACTTTCCTACACTTTATACTGATAAAATTGAGAATAAAGCAATGGACTAGTGAACTCCATCCATATAAAACATTTATATGTTATTTTATGAAATAGTTTAGGCGTATGATAGTTGATAGCCTAAAAAAGAACAAATATTCAGACTCACCTCTCTCCATTCTTTTGTACCTATGCCTTGTGTGTACAACACGACAACTGTGGGAAACAGAGAGAGAGAAAGAAAGAGAGAGAGAGAGAGAGAGAGAGAGAGAGAGAGAGAAAGAGAAAGAGAGAGAGAGAGAGAGAGAGAGAGAGAGAGAGAGAGAGAACATGAGATTAAAGACCTCATAAGGCAATGTGAAATGAAATGCCACAGCAAATTAAGTGCAGTCAAATATCCCCTCAGCAAGATACATGTGACCTTTTTAAACTCTTTCCGTCGACACAATTAAGGAGAAAAGAGCCAATGTAGTGTCTCTGATGTGATATTTACACACAATCATTAACATGCATTTCTAATATCAGATACATTATCAGGACATGTATACCTGCAGAATGAAACACATGATTAGTTTAGGACATCATAGTGAGGACAACATCTCCTCTAGACAACACAAAGAACAGTGACATTAATCCTGTACATGGACCAAGAGAGAAAGTGCATGACATTTTCAGACTTTTATATTGTCTGCAAATTTTATCCACTCACCAGTTCCTCCACTTTCATTTGTGAATGAGTGTCATATGCACAAGCAGTTAGTCAATAAAATTCTTATATTGTACAGTCTAACCGAGACTGCAAAGTTACAAATACAAAAACAAAATAGAAATAAATAAATAAAAGATCAGGTTAACACAAAATAAATAAAACAAACTTTAAGACCAAGATAAAAAGGTACAAACTGTTTACAACAGTAAACAGTTTAAAGCTTCAAAGTTATATATGCTCATACTGCTCGTGAGTTAGTGTATATACAAAGTATATACATTAACCAGCCATTTTATTAGGTACATTTATATATAATTTATATTCAATTGCTTATTAACACAAATAGCTAATCAGCCAATCACATGGCCACAACTCAATGCATACAGGCATGTAGAGGTGGTCAAGACAACTTGCAAACCGAGCATCAGAATGGGGAAGAAAGGTGATTACGTCTCTTGGTGACGTAATATCTTCCCATGGCTTCTCTTACCACTGTTATGCTGATGACACTCAACTAATGTTTTCTTTCTCTCCCTCTGACACACAGGTTTCCAGTCGCATCTCGGCATGCCTGTCTGACATCTCTACATGGATGGCAGCCCACCACCTGAAGCTCAATCCCAGCAAGACTGAGCTGATATTCATCCCTGCAACTACAGGTCCTCATCATGATCTTGCCATCTCATTCGAGAACTCCCTGATTGTTCCATCTGTAGAGGCAAGAAGTCTTGTTGTGACTCTGGATGGCCAGGTATCGTTTTCGACTCACATCGCAAACCTGACTCGGTCATGCAGGTATCTCCTGTATAACATCAGAAGGATCAAACCCTTCCTCACCCGAGAGGCCACCCAGGTGCTAGTGCAGTCTCTGGTCATCTCAAGGCTTGACTACTGCAGCTCACTCTTGGCTGGTCTTCCCATACAGACCATCAAGCCTCTGCTCACCCAGAATGCGGCAGCACGACTCGTCTTCAATCTGCCCAAGTTCAGCCACGTCACCCCACTGCTGCACTCCCTTCACTGGCTTCCTGTAGCTGCACGCATCAGATTTAAAAACCTAATGCTTGCCTACAAAGCCAAAAATGGACCAGCCCCTACCTACTTGATGACAATGGTGAAATCTCGAACTGTACCACGAGCCTTTCGAGCTTCGAGTACAGCTCGGCTTGACCCGCCATCCTTCAAGGTAGACGGAAGACAAGCGTCAAGAATGTTCTCTGTACTGGCACCCAGGTGGTGGAATGAACTCCCACTGGCTGTCCGAACAGCAGAGTCTGTTGCTGTCTTCAAATTTAGACTGAAGACTCATCTCTTTACAAAGCACTTAAATGAGCACTGAATTATAAGCTGCACTTATTTTATTGTACTTCACTGTGTATTGTAGTTTAATGTATTGTATTGTATTGTATCTTATTGTTATTGTATTGCATTGAATGGCACAGAGTTCTGCGTTCAACTCTGTTTCTTTTTCTCTCTGTGTCTGCAGTGACTTTTTGTTTCTAGCAGTATCTGAGCTCAGGACTGTCTTTTTCTCTAACCTATTGGTAACTAGCAAAGATAGTTTTCTCTAGATTGACAAAGCACTTCTTGTAAGTCGCTCTGGATAAGAGCGTCTGCTAAATGCTGTAAAAATTTAAGTGACTTTGAACGTGGCATGGTTGTTAGCGGCAGACGGGCTGGTCTGAGTATTTCAGAAACTGCTGATCTACTGGGATTTTCACGCCCAACCATCTCTAAGGTTTACAGAGAATGGCCCAAAAAAGAGAAAATATCCAGTGAGTGGCAGTTGTGTGGATGAAAATGCCTTGTTGATGTGAGAGGTCAGAGGAGAATGGGCAGACTGGTTTGAGATGATAGAAAACCAACAGTAACTCAAATAACCACTTGTTACAACCAAGGAATGTCTCCAACACCTTGTTGAAAGTATGACATGAATTAAGGCAGTTCTGATAGCAAAAGGGGGTCCAACCTTTTGCTAGCAAGGTGTACCTAATAAAGGCCAGTGAGTGTTGTAATCTAACAAGACTTTATTCTGCACTGTCAGTGTGTCAGTGTTGATTTTCTAAGTGAAAATAAGAGAATTAGTGAATTTAGTGAATTTAACACATTGTAAAACAAAAACAAAATGCAGCCTATGCAAAAGTTATGGAATGTTTTCTATGTTTTTTTGTGTTACATATTTTCCCAATATGTTAAATTCAGAAAATAAATAGAAAAAGGAAAATGTCATATTTAAATTTGTTCCCTATAGAAAAACAACAAAATGTGTTTAAACTTTTGCATATGACTGTGTTCACATGTATCGCATAAATTCAAAGCATTTTTCAGTGTAGCTCTTTGCACTTATGATGACATCAGACTACATGTTGCTGTTGTCATTGCATGACCTACTTTACATCATGTTGCACTACAACTAGGCAACTTTATTACAGAATCAGATCAGATTTGCCATTTGTTCTTTCTTTTGTAGCCCCTCTGTATCGGCTTATGACCACTTTGTGCAAGTAACGATTCTTCACCAAAGCTTTGGGTTCAGGCATAGTGCCGAGTTTATTAGCTGACAAACACAAGAATAGAACATTGGGGCCATTAAAAGGCACAGGCTACAGCTCCCAGCTCCGTCTTGCTATGCACATAACACAGTGAACGTTATGATGGTATAGATTAGATATTATAAAAATAAGAAATTACATCTGTTTGTTTTAATTTGATATGATGAACTATGCAGCTGACTGATAAGAACCCATTTTCTGTTATGTTGCTATGGCAACAATAATAGACTGTTACATTCAGAAACAACAATTACAAAAACAATAGAAATACACAGAAAGATATTAATAAAGTAAAAATAATGAAAGAAACATACCTGACAAACACAAGAATAAAACGTTGGAGTCATTAAAAGGCACATACTACAGCTCTCAGCTCCTATACAACAAAATGTAAACCATAGTAAAACTATTTACCGTTAAGAGGTGGACTACTCTGTATCTAGTGGCTTTCTGATCACTCACTAATATTAACATACTAAACAAATAAGAGCTGTTGTTTACAAAATGAAATCCACATATACTGACATGCTATTTCACAGGCTTACAACATATTCTATGACAATATTTTGCATTTTGTATTATTTTTGGAGCGGAGTTCATCCTTAACGTCTACTTACCATCTCGCTATATACATAACACAGTGACCATTGTTGATGATGATGACGACATCACAGATAATTTGACCTCAAAAATTCCATTCATAAGAGATAATGTACAATATCAATTACTTTCACATTACGTTAACATAAAATGTAATGTTTTGATGAAATTCATACACATTAAAACTACTTCTGCTACACGTACACTATGTGTTGGTGGTAATGGCCATGTTTGTGTGGCTTTACATGGACCAACATGAGTACATGAAGTTTAACTTCTCATTGGTCTTTACAATCTTAATTATACTTTTCTGTATCAGCCCTCTTCCTTTCCTTGAATCTCTTTTCTGTGTAACTCCTTCACTAAAAGAAACCAACTTTTCCCATTTCTCTTTTTTGCTCATACCTCCTTCTTGCTCTTCTCTGTTGCCTCCTCCTCTCACCATAAAGTTACATCAAAGCCAGAGGCGAGGCTGTAGAGAAAGCAATCAGCATAATGCCAGCAGTGCAGACCCTGAGCAGCCAGCCGTAACGCTCCAGTCCTGTCCCCTTCTACCCCCCCAAACCCCCCCTCTCTTCAAAGCAAATCATAAACAGGACTATGCTAAATGAATAAATACAGAGATGGAGGGAGCAGGAGGAAAGGAGGGAGGGAGGAAGGAGAAAAGAGGACGGACCATCCGTTGGGATTCAGCGAGTGGTGGATAAGTGATTCCTGCGGGCTTCACACACAGATAAGACTGTGTAAGAGTGGCTGAGCGCAAAGGGAATACCTCCAGTGTTTAAACAGTGCAGACGGAAAGGCATGTGCTTAGAGGAGATCTAAAGTGGATTAAAAGCAGGACAGCGTCCAGTAACCATAATGAAATTTTCAATTAACCTTTTTTCTTTAATATCAAAACCTAGTTAACTTATAGAGTATTGCTAGGACATTATTATTATCCATATTACCAGGGGGAGATGTTACCACCTTCTAGCTTAAAGCAAAAGCCTCCTAGAATTCCAGCTCCAGTTGTCAAAGCTCTCTTTCCTTCCATAGTCATACAGTCTTTTCTCAAACTATAACCAAATGGAACATGTGGTCTGAACTCACAAAAGACACAGTTATAAAACACATATTATTTGGATTGATATGGTCAGACTTGGCTGTAACAGCATCATGTAATCAGGATACAAACATGGTAACTATTTTATTACAGTTACAGAAAAAGGTAGCAATCAAATTATAGATTACAGCAAGATTCTATTAAAATCACTCCTGCACAGCAAACTTATTGTGTCAGGATGCATAGTTTGGCCGTCAGTCATGTCATCGATAATATTTAATTTTATTTCATAGTATCAATGTATAGCAATCTCAATAATACAGTTCTCTTTTGCCATGTCTAAAGATGTCTTGTTGAAATTTGTTTTAATTTGCCTTTATTTAATTCTAAAAATGTTACAAAGTAATCCAAAATAACAAAGTAATTAGTCAGATTTTCGGAGCATGGCAACTGTAACATTAACATTAGAACTATGATGGTGAAAATGTTAAATAAATAAAGAAAGAAAGAAAGAAAAAGAAAAAGAAATGGACAAAAATGATTATTACAAAAAATGTAACATTTAGAGTCAACTGACAGTTTTCATTCAAAAATGCTGTATATCTATTTGTATTGACTTCAGTTACTGCAAGTTTTTGAAAAGAGCAGCTGATGTATAATGGAAATGGCTTTTTTCTTTCTCTAATTGAGGTGGTTTGAATCATTTTCAAAGCCCACTTCCAACAACACATATCATGAAAAAAACTAAATTCCTGAAAGTGATCTATAATGAATTTTGGAATTAAACAATTCAATAGGTGTGACCAGAAGAATGAATGAGAATGATATGATGTTCTGTTGAGCATGTTTCCATGTGAGAAACACAGCATAAATTCACTTTTTAATGAGACTAATGATTAGAAAACATATTTAAATGCACAGCCATATAGTGCTATAATAGGACAGAATAACAGGGCCAACTGATTGAAGTCTGATAATGATGAGAGTTAGTTGGTCAGCATGATCGTATAATAAAAATCTGTTTACAAATTTGTTTACTATATCAGGAAAAAGAAGGCTCTCTTCACATGGACTCTTCACATTCTGATATCATGAAAATTCATGCTCCAATGACAAGGCTGTTCCAAGACGTTTAACATGCACTGAATACAGACCATACACTAAGTCTTGGGCTGTACTTGTGCTAGCAGAACTACCATGTTTAAAACAAAATCTTTATGCTTGTTGATTGTAATATGGTGTACATTCAATCCTGGCCCACAAAATTCAGTGGCCTGGTGGCTTGACTGCCCAGTAAGAATTTTTAGATTTGTCTACCCCTGTTAATCTGTATCGCAAGTACATCTTTCAACACTAGATGTGTGTGTTTCTATGAGAATTTTATTGAAGCACTTTGTTTTCTTGATTTGCCATTCATACCAAACTGAAAACATATGCATAAACATGTCTGGCACAAATGAATTTCTCATAGAAATTACCTATTCATACCACAGAATGCATACATGGCAAACAGTGAAATGTGAAATGTTGACGGGTTTTACTAAATCCTTGCATTAAATCTCAAACACTGGAGTGTGTGTGTGTGTGTATATACATATACATATATAGACATTATATATATATATATATATATATATATATATATATGTATGTATATATGTATATATAGACATTATGTGTATATATATATATATATATATATATATATATATATGTGAGTCACATACACAAACCCCTCTTGACTCCTCTCAGGGAGCTTCTGGGTTTCTTTTTTAAAAACTCGAACCACTCCTCTCCCTTTTTCCACACTGTTGGATTCACAGCAGATGGAGGGATGGAGAGAGGGCAGAGAAAGATGAAAGAGTGCCACACTCACAGGGTTTCCCCTTTATACTCAGTCTGGTCAGAGTTTGAAGTGCAGGACATCCTCTCTGACCGATCATTACATCCCACACACACACACACACACACACACACACACACACACACAAACACTCAAAGACTTTCACCTCGCACAGATTATCCTCTGATTCACCATCTGAATCGGAGTGTGATGTATGTGTGTGAGACCACAGTGCAACTCATTACAGCATTCATCAGCTATTCCTATGTGTGCAAACTCAAAGCAGAGACCCTTACTGTGAGAAGGCTCCACACACCAGCGAGGGGCTAATCTGGAACCAGCCACAGGATGTAGCACAGCAACAAAGGATGGCCCAAACAGGACTTTGAATTATTGCTGCTATTTTCAAACAAACACAAAAATCATCCTGAAAACCAACAATATTTACATTTTATAATTAGCTATAATTTTAAGCTCATATTCATTACTGTGGTTTAAAAAACACTGATCGGCCACTTCATCGCTACAGCTTGTGTCAGCTGCACTTACCATCAGTGTGCACTTTGTAGTTCTACATTTACAGACTGTAGTCCATCTGTTTCCCAGTATGCTTTGTTAACCCCTTTCAAGCTTTTTTTCAGTGATTAGGTCCTCCACAGGACCACCACAGACAGTACTATTTGGACGGTGGATCATTCTTAGCACTGCAGTGACACCGAAGTGGTGGTGGTATGTTGGTGTGCTGATATGAGTGGATACATTGTGTCCACTCACTGTCCAGTCTAATCGACACATCCACCTTATTGATCCACCTTATAGGTGTGAAGTCAGAGACAATTACTTATCTGTTGCTGCACAGTTTGTGTTGGTCATCCTCTAGTCCTTCATCAGTGGTCAAAGGATGCTGTTGGCTGGATATTTTTGGTTGTTGGACTATTCTCAATCCAGCAGTGACACTGAGTTGTTTAAGAACACCAGCAGCACTGATGTGTCTGATCCACTCATACTAGCGCAAATGATCCACCACCAAAACAACACCTGCTCTGTGGTGGTCCTGTGGAGGTCCTAATCTATAAAGAAAAGGGGAAAAGGGGGCTAACAAAGTATGCAGAGAAATTTATGGACTACAGTCTGTAATTGTAGAACTACAAAGTGAACCTAAATATTAAGTGGAGCTGATAAAATGGACAAAGAGTGTAGAAACAAGGAGATTTGTTTAATGAAGAGGCCAGTAGGTGTATGTCTAGTAGGTGGTAAAGGTGTAGCCTGAGTAAAACGCAACTGCTCTCGTGCTGTATGTTGCTACAGAATCTGTGTCATGTAGGTGCTAAGAGCATGACCAATTAGATTTAGAACTTGTATCATGACCAAAGTTTGAGGTTTAGTTTGTTGCATTTATTAACTTTATGAAGTTACTTTATTTGGCTAGTTCGCTGTTTTTTCAATCATGGAAAGCACCTGTGAGGGTGATATACAGTCTCAGTCATAGCCAAGATATACTCTCAGAAATAAAGGTATGAAACTGTCATTGGGGCAGTACCCTTCTAATCACCGAGGTGGTATCATCAAGAGTACATCTCAGTACCTTTAGTCAGGGAACATAATTCTACCATAATCCACCGAAATTATAATTTCATTTTCAAGTTGTATTGACTCCATACATCCGTTTCGTCTTCAGGCTTTTAATTTAATTGCACTGTTTTATAATATTAGGTTATGAAAAGGTACAAAAACATATTTGTACATATAAAACTAAGATACACAGTCAGGGAGCCCTTGAAGCTACAGGCCGAACCGGCTGAACCATCAGAACACAAGAAGGATCACTCTAGAAGTAGCTTGGCCGGTACTATACTTGGCAGTTGCAACATGTCCTCCTGGACCCGGTACTGAGCTCAGAGCTTGAATGGCTGTGTGAAAAGTGGAACATTTTGTTGCACTCTGAGGCAATGTCAAATGGATGGCTAACATGAATTTATGATGTATAAAACCAAACCAGCTATAATTCTTTCATTTTAACATTTTCCATTTTCACCAATGAAATGTGTTATAGTTTAGGCTACAGTCTTTGTCGCTTGAAAATAATGACAAAGCTTCTGAAAACTAAACCGAGAAGCAAGTATCAATGAAACGAACAAATACTCGAACATTCAAATTATTCAGGCCAGCTGTAGCACAAACAGATGCAAAAAAGAGAGACAAAGAACAGGGTGATTTCCGCCATGTCAGATTGAGATTTACTTGAAGTAAAATCCCATTAGAGCTATTGGATCAACATCACGTGTCAGTTCATTTCAAAGTGGAATCAAGAAAATGTGTTATTTAATACTTGATAGATTACTCATAATTACTGACAACACACAAGTAGCATAATATTTTGCTAGTAATGTGAATTGAATTCAATTAACTTTAGTCAGTCCACTAAATTTCACACATAAAAACTCCTTTCAAATAAAGTAATTCACTTATTAAAATTTCAAAAGGATCATTTCTGCTTGATAGAAGATACTTGTGTAAGTTCCTCCATTTCTGTAAGAAAAAAAAATGTAAATCTCGCTGCTCTACAGTTGATCAGCATGTCTTTTTTTGAAGTAAACCAGTCACGACTGGAGCTTCATAGGGGAAATTTGGGTCATGCATAAATAAAAGAAAACCCAAGAGGTGCACAAATCAAGCTACATTCTACACCAAGTTGCAAATACACCAGCATACAGTTCACTCAAGTTTTTGAGGGTCATGCTCTACTGATGTCTTATCACCCAGCTCATGCATAGATAGAACCCAGGGGGGTTGCGCTCCTGCCCTTTTGCCATCAGACTGCACCAATGCCCCCTTAGTCAGCGTGCATAAAATTTATGTTGTCTGCTATATGCTGAAAATTAAATCAATCTTCATTAATTTTCAAGCTGCCTTTTTTTCCCTTCAGGCCCTGCCCCCCAAAAATGTTGTGTGAGCCTTCCCAACACATCATAATAACACCTTGACTCTCACCAACCTGACAATCACTGATGTTGACAAAATCAGCTTTTAGTGCATACCTAGTTGCCTAGTCATCGCTCATTAGCACTGATTCAACATACACTGACTCACAATTTGCCACAGCATGTGGTACTGCAATTATACCTGTCAGTCTATCAGTCTTCTACTCATTTCAAAGCAAAAAACATATAAAACAGGGGTCACCAACCTTGGTTATTTCATTATTAATAAAGGTTTTAACAGCTGTGCAAAATCATGACAGTTTGCAGATCAACTTGTGTTACCAGCATTAAATATGCTGCTAAAAAGTATACATTACAGCAGGAACACAGCACACTGCTTCAATATGGAATGAAAGTTCAACACTAAAAATCTGAATAAATGTATTAAGTACAATATCTTTGGCCAACTGGATGTACATGACATTTAGCCTGCATTCAACAGTCACTGTAGAATTCTAACATATTTTGTAGGGTTTGCTGGAACTCAAATGACCTGCTTCAAGACTCAGGCTTAAATTGTAGGTGATAGCACTTGGATTCATGAAGCAACTACTGTAGAATCTACTCTCGTTACAGGTATACCTGTAATTTTTTTAGTGTTCAAAAAGCAATGTGGAATATATGCTGCTTGTTAAATGGTTTAAGTGAATAACTCACATGAATCAAGCATGTGGATTCATTCACTTTAACATAGATTTATACCAGAGAAACTCAGCAAGCTTGCAACTTCTCAGCAAAAAAAATGCTGCTCACTGCAAGGACTTATTTGAGGGACACTCTGGACTGTTCTCTAGGTGGAACCTGCTGCTGACAATCTTTTGAGTAATATCTGTATGAAGGTATCAGACTCAGACTGAACAGATCACATTTCCGTCTATTCAATTCAAGTTAAAATTTCCAGTCACCCACCTTAAAGTTTCTAGTGTTGATATTATTGGTGCATCCCTCATCAGTTTGCAAGTCATGAAATTGTCACATCAACAAAATTTAATTACCAGTTGTTTGTTTCAATTAGCAATGGCATCTCTCACAATGAAAATGTATTATTTACTGTTGTTAACTGATAAGGCCTGCTATTCAATACAGGTACTTTATTTTATAATCAGTTATGCACATTATGAAATAGACACTGAAGTGCCATTGATATATTTTCCATTAACTTGGTCTGCCCAGTTCATGTTCTGTACTGGCTGGTGCTATCACAAACAGTAAACATGTGGAACATGGCTAATTTGGTCAGCCATTAGAGTGAAACTTCCTTGTGGTAAATTTGGAAATTCATTAATTCACAAATATCATCCAAACACATCACGTCAAGAATGTGGTGCAAATGGGAATTTGACAAGGGAAGTGATCAGGGGGAACCTTAAGAGGCATTTAAGCTTATAGAAAAACCGTAATGATTTTCAGTAATTATTAGTCATTCATTTTTAGTTCATAAAATCCTTGAAAACCCCAGGAGGAAATCATCCAATCAGGATGTTTTTTTCTTGTGAAATCTATATAGATTTCCAGACTAGCTCTCTCATTGGTCAAGACTTTATGACCCTGACAGTAGGCCTTACACGTCATAATAAGGAACCGACAGTGTGAGAGGGACCAATATTGTGATAAAAATGTCACTAGGTGTTCTTCGTCCTAGATACATCATTTATTGTGAATATTAGTGATGGCACTAACCACTTTTCAGTTAGTTGTTAGAAGTGGAAACCAGCTCTTTGTCAGAGCTCTGAAAAGAGTTACTGTAAAACTGCTAGACACTAGGTAAAACATACATTAATAATATGCCTATAATAAGCTGAAAATAAGACATGGAAAATCTTTTACAAGCTTCAAATGTCTGTCTTTAATCTAGAACAGCCACAAAATTTTAAAATGCAACAGAGTTAGCTTATCACTAACATACTATTAGAAATCCCATAGGGATCAGCAGATATTGTATTGTATGAAGGTGTATTTTTTACATTTATAGCCTGAACTGAATATCTAGTTCTAATAGCTACAGTTCACCACTGAATGTGATCCTCTGCTGAGATCCCATAATCAATGTTGTCAAAGACAAGAAAATGGTCTTGTACAAAAGAGAAACTGCAATTAAATTAGCGTTAATAATAATTATGGAATTGAGGGAAGCTGAGGCCGAGCAAGGCTGTTCAGGGAGCCAGTATGTTCACACAGAAACTGATGAAAGAGCAAGTCTAATTGGGCTCGTATCAGCCAGAGTGGAGAGAGCTTTAATTACTTTTGTATTGGAGAGACTGCTGGAGAAACTGAGATTCCTTGGGCACTCTTGCTGCACAGCTTAATGTAATAATACAGACACAAATACATGCAGATCCACTTCGCCAGTATTGCGCTCGTCATCTCTCTTTTTGCACTCTCGGTATTGCGCTCTTTTTGAGGCCAAGAGCCATAAAGAGCTGGAGCAATCTAAAAGCACTTGATCTTCAAAAAAGATCACACAAACAACTTCTGAAATTACAGCCTCATACAAATCAGTCTAAAACTACTCCAACACAATTACAACACATTTTAAAGTCCTTTAACCACAAACATGGCGTTGTCTTACCCATTTTTCATTATTTATACACACTTAGGAAATTATCACTCCTTCAATGCTTTTTGTTTGTTTCACTGTATACCAATTTTCCTCTCTCAAACTTTTTTTTAATAAATACAATGATTTTGGAATTAATCTGGGACAAGAAAACATATTCCACAAAGACTGAAATTATTATGTGGGGCGACTCACCCAAATTTCAGTTTCTATTACTGGGCTGCCAACCCCAGATCTGTACAATACTGATTACAGCAGAAAACACTCAATTCTCTGCTGTCTAGTTGAAATTGTAGGACTTAGTGAACCTGTATCTCTGGCAGCTATGCCCACTGCCCCATTAATCATTCCTCCTCCTCTTACACGAAGAATGCAACGATTAAACCTCTCTGGGGATTTGGGCTCAGTTTAGGCACCGTTACAGCATTCAAACATTCTCTGTTTCTGTCCTGCTAATATTTCTTGGGTATATGGGAGATACGTTAAATGTACGTCTTTCTACTACATAAGAGGTTGTGGTTGTTTGTGAATGTACTGCTCACTTGAAAAAGAACAAAGAAAAAAACTGAATTTGCAAGACGGAATGCTATGTACACTCACTTAGCACTTGTATCTACACTCAGCTCCACATACCATATAGGAGCTCTTTCTAGTTGTACAATTACAGACTGTAGTCCATCTGCTTCACTTTGTTATCTCACCTTTAGCCCACTCATCAATGGTCAGGACCCACACAGGACCACCATAGAGCAGGTATTATTTGGGTGGTGCATCATTCTCAGCACTGCAGTGACACTACACTGACTTGTGGTGTGTCAGCTTATGCTGCACTGGTACATGTTAGTGTGCGTTCACTGTGTTACTGCTGGACTGAGAACAGTCAATCAACCAAAAATATTCAGCCAACAGCGTCTGTTATTCTTATATTTCTTATATTATATTCATATATAAAATACTCCATATATTTACATGTTATTTTTTTATTTTATTTAATTACAATGATATTGAATCACAGCTTTCTCAGTCCTTTTACAATAATCTACAGCTCTCTTTATCAATTTGAACACACCTACAATTTTATCACTTCCCAGTGTCCTACTGATTATCTGAAAACTCTGATGTTGTACAGGAGTCACACATTATAGTGATTTAATAAACTTGTCTGTAACCACACTGGTTTAATTTAATTGGAAACAGTGATTCCAAATGACAGTGTAAATCACCATCCCATAATACCATGGAACCTATAAAAATCTAATACGCATTCACGCAATCAATATTTAGTTCTTCAGTATTGATCGATTCAGACTTGAGGTGTCCACTCTACTACAGATATAAAGGCTGTTCACTCATTCAAAGGGAATAACAAACCTCCATTTGAAATTCGTCAGCAGCAGATGGTGGTTTGTGAAGTTTAGGTAATACAGCTGGAAACAGACAATAAAAACTGAGGCTAGATTTTCTAATTAAAAAGCTGACATACATAAACAAAGAGTTTAAGGTGCTTTATGTAACACTGCACATTATAAATTCCTACAATGTTTACTGAACTGATATAATTACTGTGTGGCTGCAAATTCCTGCCGGGAAAATACATGTGCTTTAAAGGGTATGTGAGGCTATCCCAGAAATTACCAGACATACACATATTCCAGATATTCCCAAGATTGTTTTCTATATTTATAAACAATGTCTCAAAGTAAACTTGAATACTCCACTGTTTTGTTAATTCATATTATTCAAGGCTATGATACACGATCCCAGTTCCTGAGGGGAACAGCTTTATTCTGTTGCACTGTTTCAACTGTTTCTCGTAGACTGAAACTTATCCTGTTAACGTAACCATGTGTTTTAGTGCAGGGAGAACACTGAAGCCTGGAGAAAACTCTGGAATGTTCTCCTTCATTCACACTGTTCTAGACTGTTTGCATTTATTCATATGGTTCTAGAATGCGCCTCTAGAACCCTCTAGACTGTTCCCCATCATTAGCAGTGGGCTAGAATGTTCCATTTTATTTACATTGTTTTAGAAAATTGTCTTCCATTCGCACTGTTCTAGAATGTTCCTCTTTATTCACACTGCTCTAAAACGTTCAACTCCATTCACACTGTTCTAGACTGTTCCCCCATTCAAACTTTTCTAGAATGTTCCTCTTTATTCACATGGTTATAGAATGTTCTCCTCTATTCACATTGTTCTAGACAGTTCACCTCCTTTCATACATGTCTAGAACGTTCCTTCTTATTCACATTGTTCACATGAAAGTTGTCGTTCATTCACACTGTTCTAGAATGTCCCTTTTTGTTCACTCTGTTCTAGAATGTTCCTCTTTGTTCACACTGTTCCAGAATGTTTTTCTCCATTCTCACTTTCTTAACTGTTCCCACTCTTTCTGTTCTAGACTGTTTTCCTTCATTTAAACTCTTCTAGAATGTTTTGCCTCATTTACACTGCTCTAGACTGTTCCCCTTCATTCACACTGGTCAAGAATGTCCTGCTTCATTTAAAATGTTTTATAATCTTCCTTTTTTTTCTTACAGTTTCATTTCCATTGTTCTGAAATGCCCTCCATTCCTACTGGTCAAGAACTTTTCCCTTCATTCATACTGTTTTGAAAGGTCTGCATTATTGATACTGTTCTTAAATGTTCCTTCTCATTCACACTGTTCTAGAATATCCTCACCCATTCACACTGTCCTAGCATGTTCCCAATTCATGTTAGTTACTGCAAAATATATTCAGTAGTTGCAAACAATGTTTATTTTTTAATTGAATATCTGCAAAATACAATTACTTAAAGGGGAATATGACTGACTTTTCAAAATTAAATTAATGGTATAATTCCATGATACATTTGTAAACAGTTTGTAAGAGTGTTTTGATGTGTGGTTTGATGTAAAACTTTTCATTTACAGATAAACGTCAGAACTCTAACTTATGGATTTCTTTACAGAGGTGGTGAATGGAACCAGGGGTCACAATGTCTACAACACAAGTATAGACATTTTATTTACTTTCAAAATCCACCAGTGAACCTACATATATCTTCTCAGTTTTATATGTAATGTTGATGGTGGTAAAATAAAAATAAATCTGAAAAAAAGCTTTCTTTGAGGACACCCTGCATGTACCTCTCCACCTTTAAAATACATTGACTAAAATACATTTTAGACCAAAAACTTTATCACAAAACTATCGTAAAACAATGTCTTAGATATCAGGCTGAGTATTCATAACAGTTTTATGTAATAACTTTCTATGTGGGAGCTGTTAGAGGTGGATGTCTGGTTCCTATCACCACTACTGTGACAATTGTGACTAAGTTTTTCTAGAATAGAGAATTTCAGCAAACCACCCTGAATGACTTTGTTTACATATTAAGCATTTAATAATGTAAAAAGTTTTAAAAATTGGTGGAGTTCCCCTTTAAGAACATTTAAGAAAATTACCAAAATAATGCAGTTTTTTCCATTTTTAAACATCGTTGTTGTCGTTTATGGGCTCTGTAAATGTGTCTTGCTCATGAATCCTATGAATGTCCTAGAAGTACTGACATTACCTATGATATCCTCAGAAAAGTGTATCTCGATAATGATAACGTACTGTCATACTGTCCCACCTTATCTAGATGTGTTACTCTTCTCTGCATGGGATACCAAATGGCCATTAGCCTTTTTTTGTCATGAAGTAAAACAGCTCCTCTCTCATCCTTCCCTGTGCAATTTAAGCAGGCAGGTGTCTGTATGGCTGCATGTCAGACTGACAGGCTTTTCTCTGTTTGTTGTCTAGAGTGTGGTGCTTTGGGCAGCACTGCATTGCCAACAGTAGAAAAAGATGTTGTGACAGGCTTTGTTTGCATCAAGGCAGGCATGTACTGATCTTTTCATTGCTGGAGTGGTGATGTTGCCATTTGATAGCAGAGAGATCTACTATTGCATGAGGATTATATCAAAGCCAAGAGAAAATACATTTAAAATGATTTTTCCCCAAAAAACCTGTCTGCAAGCCTAGAATCCCCCCTTTTCAGACACATGCACTCTATTCTGTGTAAAATTAAGTGTCTGCACTTTAAATGACATAGACTGTCACTTCTTCTGGCCCAACCAATCACTAGAAAGGTCACAAGCTCAAATCAGTGAGTTAATGTTGCTCATGCTGCTCCTTCTAAACAGAGAGAGGACCCTCAATGAGTCAAGATATCGACTACAGAGCCACACATACGTCAGCTCACTCAGACGCTACTCCAGCAACAACTGCAGCTAAGTGATGCAGAACTAGTTAATGATTAGTTGTCCTGAGGGGTGCATTGATTTGGCATTTTAACAAGAAGCACCATTACAGGCCTCAGAAAGATAACCAGAGCAAACTGCATTAAAATGTGTCGATGAAGTAACAATGTGTATCTGCCTGTGTGTATTTGTTTTATCAAAGTGATTCAGCACAGAAAACTCTAATAAAGAACTATCCTTACCTGGATCCGATTTAGAAAAAGTGTCCATGTCCAATAAATTCCTGTCAAAATGAACAAGAGAGAAATGCAAATTACAACACTGACACAAATTGAGACAATCATTTTTTTAAGAAGAGACTAATCAATCAATTAAACTAGTTAGCTAGCATTCATGACAGCCCAGATCGACTTGTACGACCGCAATGTTAAACATGCGGTTAGACAAGATTCCTCTGCAGCCCTGTTAATAATAGACATCTGGACAAATCTAAGCTGCTATTGAAAGGTAGATGACTCCAGCTTCACCCAGGCATAAAATTACTTTCTCACATCATAGCTAGTCCATGGAAATTGGTGTAAACAATGCAACAATGAAAACAGACATTTTAAAGAAAAAAATTTACATTTTAAAACAGCAAAATGCAGCCACCAAAGCAAACCCTTAGACCTCCAAAATGCTAATTTTTCAGAAGAGGGAAAAAAACTTTAACTTTGACTGTTAACTTTGAAGTTAATGGAACAAGATTTTACTTTCTCATTTTGGAACCTCTTTTTGGCGCATTCCTCCTGAAACATGTACAGGGCGGCTGGTTTTATGAAATGATGTTAAAACATGGAAAAGGTTACAAAGTTTAGATCTTACAGCGATAAAAATCTGTGTAAGTAAGATATTCTTCAGCTTGTCAGGTCACTAGGCTGAGAAAGACAGCACTGTCTGATGAAGGCTCCTCATTTGTATTACACAGGGGTGTAAGGAGTACTGAAAATCCCTACTGATAATTTACTCAAGTAAGGGTTAATGAGTAATTCAATAAAAAACTACTTATGTACAGATTTTCTTAGGTACTTTTTCAGATTTCCGCCGTCACAACCTAAACATATTTCTGAGCTGACTTGGCCACATCACTGGAAATAATACAGAAAAACAATAAAGCTAAAGCTAAACAAAAAATCTACATACCTTTCTGTGAACTGTGTAAGGAACATGTAATACTATTACATAATGCAACTACTGCTTTCTCATGTCATAAGCCTGAGCTCAAAATTTGATTTAGAAAAACTGAATGAAACTGGCAAACAAAACACTGACGTAAATGATGTAATGTGAAAAAACATTCATTTGCTTGTAACTGAATGCTATTCTTAAACCTAAAACATGTTCACCTCTCAGAAAACAGGTGCAGTACTTACCATGTGTTCAATTTACACTGTATTAAACAGACACACAACTACAGGAATAGTACATTTTGCTGTATATTTTACTGGCCTTCATCTGCCTGTGAAGTGAAAATAATTGACGCTGTCAAAAGCTGACACATTAAGCTTAAACTCACAGAAGTCTATGCACTTAACAGAGTGTACAGATGAGTAATCGTGCATAAAAAGTTGATGCTCACATGTAGAGCAGTACATGCTGTGTTCAACTATGCTGGGGAGAAATCTGTTACCCTGTGGAAAGGATTTTGCTAGCTTAAATGAAACTATTTGTTTGTTTACTAATTTGTTGATCATCTACCTGTATCAATCAGTAGCACACAGGAAAATTTTGTTGCAGATGGAGGATTCTATGTATAAGCAAGACTTTCTCCATTCAAATAAAATAAATGTCAAAACCTCAGTTGTTCAAAACCATATATAAATGGAATAAAAAACATATTTAAGTACTTCACTAGCTGAAATGTATGCAGTCTTTCAGAGTGGTTTGATGTGAAATGTCTTTACACTGGTGATAGGAACCAGGAGCTGCAATGCAATATCTACAATGCAAATACAGCCATTTTATTTACTACTTATGTATGTTTTAGGCCAAAAGCAATGCACCTGTAACCAGGTCATAAAAAACATCATGTGATGTAGTTTTTAAAAGCATTAAACTCTTCAGATATCTAGTTTCCATCACCACCACTTTCTGCAGAACAGAGCATTTCACATCACACCACTCGGAATCACTTTATTTACATCTTAACCGCTTAATTATGCAGAAACTTTGGTAGAATTCCCCTTCAAATCAGTAGATGAACTAATGTTAGCACCACCAGTATAATGTTAGGTGGGAGGTAATCATCTACATGAAGTTAATACCTTCTGCTCAGCAATGATGTGGAAACATGTAGGCTTATACTTCCTGTGCATTTGACGTGGTACACCTATAAATCACTGGCTGAAATACCCAGAGGGTTGCTGGGCTAAATACTAGAAAGTAACTATAGTAACATCCAATAAACATGTGTACCAAGGCAACATTTTTTCAGGTTTAACTTCTACACATGAGAAGTTGAACCTGCGTCAACTTTTGCCTGCGTCAACTATTTTCATTACACTGACATTCCACTAGAATTTTATTTGGGTCAAATGTGCGTGCAAAAAACTAAGGGCGGCAGAAGATCATGAAGTATACTTTGGTAGCATCTTCAAAAATTGTCAGAATGTAGGCTGCATCGCTTGGCTTTATTAAAAGATCCTTCTGATTGAAACAGCCTTCAATGACATAGCAGCCCACCTAAACTGCAGTCTAGCTTTTGGAATGCAAACTTGTGTTAGACGTGAGATAAAGGCTGTTGGCTAGAAATGTGCTTTTTTTCTCTAGTGGTTCTTTCAGTGTTGCAATATTAATTCCATCATGTGACCACACCTGAGCCAGTAACGGATGACTAACAAACAAAGGGTAAAAATATTACATAATTATACCTTCGTTACATAATGGCAGTAATTTGTAAGCATCTATGTTTTAACTGGGTTGAGTTACACCAACGTGTACCAAACAGCCTCTAATTATTAAAGACTAGCCTGCAAATTAGACATTTAGTCAATCTGGAAAATGTAGGGCTATGAAAACAGTACTGGCTCAAACAGATGTGTATAACAGCAGCCTTGTCAACAGCCAAGAATAACTAAAATGCCTCGATCTCATATGATAATAAGAGGTTTGCAAAAGGCACACCTAGGGCAAAAACAAATCACACACAAACGCATATACTCTCTCTGGAGCCCCCGTAACCCAGTGGGGAACTGCCTTCATGCATGTAGGCAGGAGCTGAAAGGAGGGAGAGAGATAGATAGATAGATAGAGAGAGAGAGACAGAAAGGCCAGGGACATTTATATTCAACTCCCCTAAGCTACAAAAACCTCAGAGCTGCTTTCATGTCCAAAATATTAAACACAGTAGTAAATGCAATAGGCCAAGGTTTTGACTGATGAACGTGTCTGAGTGAAGCGCAGGATCATTCGCAAGATTCATAAGAAGAGTGTGTGTGCTCTGTGGCACTCTGGGGTGTCAGCTACGCTCAATCTGTGTCTAACAGGATCTGCGTACATAAAGCTACGGTGGCGGTCAGGTTTTACATAAGACAACAAACATGCTCCTCTGCCACACACAGAAAAATAAAGCTGCCAAAACGGTGTTGCTATAAAAGAACCACTTTTTGGTTCCCTGAAATACCTTTTAATGGATGGTTCCATAAAGTACCACTGCTGTAAATATACTCCAGTCTTAAAAACAAAGCTACCTAAAATGGTTCTTTAGAGCAATTCCATACAATAACCACTTTTAGTTTCCCCCAAAAAAACTTTCTTTAAAGACCCACTGTTGTAAATTTGATGCATGAGCGTGAAGCTTTTTAACTCTTTAATGTTCTGCTCAACCATTTGGTAGAGCACATTTTGAGTCACTACATATGACACAGCGCCATTCTGACCTTTTGGTAGACGTGAATATTTTAAAAACTGTGGGGCAAAAAAACTAACAAAAAAACACCAATTTTTTTTATTATTGTCCCAAACTATTAAAAAACACAAAATATAAAATTCCATTATTTTTTTCTTGTGAGGACAATAAAGGGTTAAAGCTTACAGAACCTCCACAAAATGTATATTGTAAAGGTTCTACAACAGTCAGGAACCTTCAGAGCTTTCTAACGATTTCTGTGAGTCAAGAAAAATATTTCAGATTACCCACTAGCATAATTAGGAATTGAGAGTGGAATCAACCAATCGTGCTTTAATTTCCAAAAGGTGGGAACAATTTCGTGAGCAAATAGCCCACTGACTGCAAGTATGAGTAGTAGCTGGACCAATGCATCACAGTCAGAGGGAAAACTGCAGAAAGGAGCCAGAAATGTGGGAAATTTTAAGCAGTATATCTATGATATGAATAATGATGTCATTCAAAATGATTTGCACTTGTTTCATTTGATTTTTTTTTCTCAAATAGAGAATAGAGAAGACAATGTACCCACATAACTGACCCATGAATTCACTGATGCACACCCTGATTTTTCTGATCTCTCCTTCTGTATGAACTTTTAATAAGTTGAGTGATGTCCAAACACATTCAGAGTAGGATGGCTGATTGAAAACGAATGCATTCAAAGTGAGGGACATCATTGCAGGTTTGCAGAAATGGCCTATAGCTCTGTGTACACATTCCTTCTTTGCACCTCAACCTGCATGTGTTTTAGTGACGTCCCTCCACAGCAGTTGGCAGTGGCGAGTGAAGTGGTTCGGCTCACTGTAATGAAACTACACTATTAACGTAAATAGTGCAGTGATACTGCAGGTTTGTAAAATATATTAATAAAAAATAAAAATATAAACTCCACTGCAAAACAAGCAGATACAGGACAAATTAGTTTCAAGTTCAGATTTTAGTAGTTGCAAATAAGCAACACTGAAATCTGGGGGTGCTGCCGCACCCTCTACACTCATCCCACATCCCTGAGTCACTGTAAAACTGTTACACAGAAGGTAAAATAAATGCTAATATGTCTGTCAGCTTCGAATGAAACATGAATGTCTTTTGCAAGCTCAATATCCAAGTTTATACTAGCATGGTCAAAAAATGCTCATGTTCAAGGCTACTTGTGGAAATTTGAATATCATAGAGTTTTTTTCTTGTTTGACAGAGTTTTGGCATTTACAGCCTGACCTGAACAGACTGTAATTCTTCCTCCACTGGCATTTATCAGAGTTTGCAGGTAGGATTTCAGATCCAGCGTCAGCACTTTTATAATAGTAAATCAAAAATTTTAATCTTTTTTTTAGTTTTGGAAAAACCTATTCATTTTCCCCCCATCCATTCTTAGGTAGCAACTGTTGCAACAATTTATAGAATGATGACAAAAGCTCAGATTTGGTAAATAAAGCGTAATTGACCATAATGCAGCCTTTCTCCATTAGACAACACTTTCCGCAAACATACAAAACTGATGCCATCATCATGTATTTCCATACATTCTAGGATTCAGTGGCTAAGGCTTTTGTGAATAGGAGATTAATGTTGTAGTCTGAGTAACACTGCCGCTGCTCCTGTACTCTCCTCACAGTGTAGTACAACAGATTAGTTCTGCTCTTAAATGTAAATCATCTTCATAATCCTGCATTTTGGCATATGCAGAGATGTCAGTGTGTGGGGGGCTATAAGTAACACACATTTTCAGATTTTCTGTGATTGAGGAACACATTTCATTCATCTTCTGTCTCACTGCAATAAGAGAGAGATAGACAGAGAGAGAAAGAGAGAAAGAGAGAGAGAGACAAAAAGAGAAAGCAAGACATGGATAAAGGAAAAAAGTGAAAAAGACAAAAAGAAAGACCCTGAGATAAAGCAAGAGAGACAGATAAGTGAGACAGAGAAAGAGGAAGAGACAGACAGACAGATAAAGAGGAAAGAGTGAAAGATAACAAGAGAAAGCAAGACATGGATAAAGGAAAAAAGTGAAAAAGACAAAAAGAAAGACCCTGAGATAAAGCAAGAGAGACAGATAAGTGAGACAGAGAAAGAGGAAGAGACAGACAGACAGATAAAGAGGAAAGAGTGAAAGATAACAAGAGATGTGGTGCATGCGAGGGACAGCCACAGAGAAATCGAGACATATGGACAGAAACAAAAGAGGAAGAGACATAGAGATAGTGAATGAAGGAGGTAGAGAGCTAAAGAGAGTGACAAACAGAGAGAGAGAATGAGAGATAAGATTTAAGATAAGAGATAAGATTTACAAAGAGAAAGATGAGAGACACTAAAAGAATGAATGACTAGAGGGAAAGACAGAAAGAGAGACAGAATGATGCAGAGTGAGAGATAAATGCAAAGAGAAAGATGAGAGACACCAAAAGAATGAATGACTAGAGGGAAAGACAGAGAGACAGAATGATGCAGAGAGAGAGAGAGAGAGAGAGAGAGAGAGAGAGAGAGAGAGAGAGAGAGAGAGAGAGAGAGAGAGAGAGAGAGAGAGAGAGAGAGAGAGAGAGAGAGAGAGAGATGAAAAAAAAAAGTTTCAGATGTCTTTGGGTTTGTAAGTAACCACAGTGTTCTGGTTCCCCTCATAAACCAGATACATCCATACACATCTGTACCAAGTCCCTGTGAGACTGAGTGAGAGATGGGAAATATATCTGCTGGGCTGAAACCGGTAGAAACATCTGTTCTGCTGTGACGGATATAAGGGAGCGTGAGCCGTCTACAGGGGAACCGATAAAAAATACAAAAGAGATCTACACGACCTGAGGAACGCAGCAGTTTAATACAAACTGTAATTTGCAATCGACTGCAAGTGCTAATGCATCTGTTTTGACCACGTAGGCGTGTGTGTGGGTGTGTGGGTGTGTGCGGGCAGGTATGGTTCAGGAATGATATTGGAGTCAGTGACACATGATGAAATGTCTACAGCCACTTAGTGTCACTTTGTTTATTCAGCTTTGTGGCTCTGTGATTGAGATAAGGCTACATTCAGTAGGACCTTCCTGCCCACCACAGATAGGCCATCACACACACACGCACATTCACAGACCCACACCTGAGGCCCTGTTGCAGGCAGTGTTTCTGGGGAAACTAGAGGGAGCTGTGCATGTATGCGCATCCACATCCTTCCTACGACTCTCTGGAAAGCCTAAGAGATTTGACCACGCAATCCGGTTTTAAAGTGACAGTGTAAGCAAAATGAAAGATGTAACAGTCATTACAGTTGTAACCATTTCTAATTGCAATCTACAGCGGTGACACAACAGTATTTAGAGCGAGATTTTCCAGCTTAAAGATTAGGGCAATTAGGAAAACCTCCTGATGATGTATCTTGAAGGTGGGAGGAATCTTTGAAAGACTTCCAGCACTTTGGGCCTGACACATGATACATGGGTTGTTAGATTTTTTTCTTTTCCACTAGCTAAAAATGTAAAAGGAAGAACGATACCTAGCATTACTGGTAGAAAGCTGAATATCCTGTCTGTATTAATCAGCCCTCATGTGTTAAACACACACCCCTTCCCCAACAATGATCTGTGGGACAGCTCCACAAAAACCTAAAAACCCTGCTGTGCATTGGGAACATTTAATGCACAGGTCAAATAACAGGTTTATCAGTCATCTGCAGCTAATGTAGTCAATCGTTAATTAGATATCAATTTGTTTTTATTTAAAATTATGTTTGAATCATTAAAACATTCAGTGCCTATTTACTTGCCATTGTAGTTGGGCATATTTTAAAGAAACAATAATCAGATCAGGTCATGGGAAAATGTTAAGTAAATCAAAGCACAGCTGGCCCTCAGATTTGTTGAGATTTTTTAACATGGCCCTTTTAGTGGTTGAGTTTGACACCCCTGTATTAGCCCCTACATCAGTGGAGTCCTTTATCACAGTGGGCAGGATTCCCAATGTTAGTATGACATACAGTATTTGCATAATGCATGCTGGGTAGTGTAAATCATGAATTCTGTCAAACTAATGAGGCTGGGAGATGCAATGCTGTTCTACAGAATATCAGAAAACAGAAATAACATTAAACCCAAGTTTAAAACCCTGATATGATGTTTCTTCTATTAATTTCCCACTAAAATGCTTTAGTGATGCAATTAGACTACTTGCAGCATTTTCATTTCCTCAGTTACAAAGTAATACACTATAAGCATCTGCTAAAACTGGACTAAAGCATTTCTAATAGTGAGCCAGCATTATGCCCAATAGTATCCAGACACACCTGACAGCTAGTGAATTCAGTTACTTTATGGAGCACCCACTCTTGAAACAACTGTTCAGCTGCGCACAAAACTGCTTGAGTCATCTACACAGAAAAAAAAACCTTCTAATAGATTTGGACGTTCAGAAGAGCTGCACATGAGCCTAAGGTCACCATCCCTAATGCCAAGCATCAGCGGGGGGGGGGGGGTGTATAAAGCCCCCCAGCATTGGAGCACTGAGCTGCGTTCTCTGGAATGAGTTGGAGTCACGTCTGTAATCCAGAACTAACCATCCAACATAAATAGCCGACTGTTGTGGCTGTTGTGGCTTAATGCAATCAGAGCCTCACAGCTATGCTCCAACATCTAGCGCGAGAGTAGAGCCTGTCACTGCAGCAAAGGAGAGTCCTGAACTAACGCCATAGAATACCCAGCAACTCACAGCAAACTCTTCCAGCTGTGAAACTCGCGGATTTCAGCACAACACGAATCCTCCTTCCTCAGAACGGCGTGTGTTATGGTCGTGTTTACCCTCAAATCGCCGCGCGCTCTGCGCTTTAACGTGTGGCGAAAGCTCGAGGGGCCGAAACACAGCCAGCAAATTCATATATGAACATAATTTAATCATAGTCACACGAGTCTTCAGGGAAAATGTATATTAGCCGCTAGCAGTCATTTCTAAGTGGGGTCCCATTGTGTCACGAGGCTGAAGTTGGTTTCTTATTCCAATTTCCCGTTCCACCTTAAATGGTGCAGCAGTTCCATCCTGACGCCTCCAGGCTCCTGACGCCTCCAGGCTCCTGAACCTACCTGGTGCACCATTTAAGGTGGAACGGAAACATGAAAAAAGAACGCTGAGAAGGTTGGTCGTTTTACTCTTTGATGAAGCTGTAAAGGAGCACATTCCACACTTTTATGCCTATTGTGCAGTTTTAACTTTACCGACAGTTAAAACTACAGCGTCTCAAACTCTGCCTGACGCGTTTAGACGTGCGTTTCAGTCACACATCTCAGACTCACCTGCATGAGACAGTAACTTCAATCTTAGTTGCCGGCACTGTAGAATGGAGCGGGTCGAAGTCCCCGATAGAGGCCATGCTGAGGCGCGAGCGGCTGGGGCTTTTCCTTTATACCTTTAAAAAATGAAGTTTTTACTTTTCCATCCAGAAGCAGGTTCGTCCAGAGCGCCTCTCCATCCGCGCGAGGGAAACACAGACACAGCGAACACAGAGGGAGAGCGAGGGAAGTGAGCGGAGGACGGAGCGCGAGCCGCTGCGTTTCACCTGCGTGACGCCAATTCGCGCACGAGCTGCTTTCATGTGCGGCGCCGCGCGCGCGCCGAGCTGAGAGCGCCGAGTGAAGCGCGAGAAAAGCGCAGTGCTGCGGCTCAGTCGGCAGAGGGCGACAGAACACAGGAAAATCACATCGACAGGACGTGGAGGGCTTTTTATCGACACCCCAGTCCAGCGCACCTCTATCGTGGCCCTGGTTAGAGCAGGGCGGATCGATATTCAAATACCGGTACTTTCGATCCTGACGCTGCCTTATGAGGGTCGATCCTTGCGTGGAACGTCCGTATCGTGTGTTTCCTTTTAGCAGCATTCCGAACATCTAGGTTTTTCTGAAAGTGAATGTGTATTTGATGCTGAAAAATGAAAATAAGCCTGATGGCAGGAACTACTTTATCGTCCGCGCGCTCACTCTGATCCTCAGACACAGGCAGTCAGGCTCTAGCCCGATTCACTCCCCCGTCCATAACCAAGCATATGAAGAGGCATGATCTTCATTTTTTAGGAACATGAGCACTTTTTATTGGCCTATATAGACAGCCATTTGAGCTATTTCTCAAATATCACTAAATAGAAGTCATTTTATTAGTAACTTTTGGCATGCCAAAATACAGTCATATGCAAAAGGTAAAAAATCCCAGACAGACTGTTATGAAGATTTTGTAAGAGAAATAACTTAAAACATCCTCTACAGGAAACAAACTGACATTGTCTTGCAAATTGTAGTGCAAATATCTGTTTATTTGGAAATATGTGTTTATATTGGAAAAAAATAAAGACAAGATAAAAGGTGGCATAACTTTTGCAAAGGCCACATTTTATGTGGCATTTTTACCTCCCAATTTGTTAAATTCAACAAATAATCAGTAATTGTGAATTTAAGTTGGAGGTGTTCACTCAGAAAATTAACAAAATGTCCAGTTTGACCAAGGGTACCCAAACTTTTGCATATGGCTGTATATAAACTATATTTCCAAAAGTATTCACTCACTCATCTAATTCAGGTGTTCCAATCACTTCCATGGCCACAGATGTATAAAACCAAGCACCTAGGCACACAGACTGCTTCTACAAACATTTATGAAAGAATGAGTTGCTCTCAGGAGCTCAGTGAATTCCAGCAGGATACCGTGATAGGATGCCACCCGTGCAACAAGTCCAGTCGTGAAATTTCCTCACTACTAAATATTCCACAGTCAACTGTTGGTGGTATAACAAAGTGGAAGCGACTGGGAACGACAGCAACTCATGGTAGGCCATGTAAACCAACAGAGCGGGGTCAGCAGATGCTAAGGCGCATAGTGCGCGGAGGTCGCCAACTTTCTGCAGAGTTAATCGCTTCAGACCTCCAAACTTCATGTAGCCTTCAGATGAGCTCAAGAACAGCGTAGAGAGCGTCATGGAATGAGTTTCCAGGGTCAAGCAGCTGCATCCAAGCCTTACATCACCAAGCACAATGCAAAGTGTCAAATGCAGTGGCATAAAGCGCTGAAAGAGCAGTGTAGACGTGTTCTGTGGAGTGACGCATCATGCTTCTCTGGCTGGCAATGTCTGGGTTTGGTGGTTGCCAGGAGAACGGTTCTTGTCTGACTGCATTGTGTCAAGTGTAAAGTTTGGTGGAGGGGGGATTATGGTGTGGGCTGGTTTTTCAGGAGTTGGACTCGGCCCCTTAGTTCCAGTGAAAGGAATGCTTCAGCAGACCAAGAGATTTTGGACAATTTCATGCTCCCAACTCTGTGGGAGCAGTTTGGTGATGGCTCCTGCCTGTTCCAACATGACTGCGCACCAGTGCACAAAGCAAGGTCCATAAAGACATGGATGAGCGTGTTTGGTGTGGAAGAACCCGAATGACCCACACAGACTCCTGACCAGAACCCGATAGAACACCTTTGGGATGAATTAGAGCGGAGACTGCGAGCCAGGCCTGCTCGTCCAACATCAGTGTCTGACCTCACGAATGTGCTTCTGGAAGAATGGTCAAAAATTCCCATAAATACACTCCTAAACCTTGTGGAAAGCTTTCCCATAAGAGTTGAAGCTGTTATAGCTACAAAGGGTGGGCTGACATCATATTAAACCCTTTTTATCAAGAACTGGATGCCACTCGTTAATATGCGTGTGAAGGCAGATGAGTTAATACTTTCAATATATAGCATATATATATTAATATAGCATATATAGGGCGGGGAGCACAGCAGTGAGTTTCACATGAAGTATTCCAACCCATCCCAATCCCCTCCATCAGAAGTTCAGGGTGATTCGCAGTGTTATTTGGCACAACATTAAAACTATCCTGATTGACAGGGGAAAACCTATTTTTGGTAAGAGCAATATGCTACTGACACTACAATAAAGAAAACCTGACTGCCTCAGCCAGGAAACTTAAAATGGATCATAGTTTGGATCTTTCAGCAGAACAATGATCCAAAGCACACTTCAAAAACAACACCAACATAATTCACTGACCACAGACTTAAAATTTTGCCATGGCTATCCCAGTGCCCTGACCAAGAACCCTATAGAAAACCTGTGGACTTCACAGTATGGTCTTCAGAATCTGAAGGTTCTGGAGAGGTTCTGTATGGAGGAATAGTCTCAGATTCTTTGTCATGTATTCTCCAGTATCATTAAGCATTACAGAAGAAGACTCACAGCTGTTACCCTCGAAAAGGGAGGCTGCACAAAGCATTAAACGAAAGTGCGCTAATAATGGGGGCACACAGATTTCTTACCAAGATTGTTTTTTTTTTTTCCTTCATTGTACTTCAAAAAGGTTATTTTTGTTAATATTTTCAATGGAAGATCAAAGGGATAAGCAATAATGTTTCATAAGGCCTGTTTTGCTCAGGTTTCCAGGAGTGCCAATGTTCGTGGAGGGTATTGCAAGTCTTGGTAATACCTTATCATCCCACTTGTAGTCATGGCAAACCTCACATTTTACTATATTCCCTGTTCTAATGTAGGAATGGCTCATTAACTAGTTGATTAGTTGGGTCAGGTGTGTTAGAGTCTGGGAAACCACCAAGGTATGCAGGACAGGCAGACACTGAAACAGCAGAGCTGAGGACCCCGGCAGTAGATCAAGCCATTCCTTAAATATAAGAAAGACAAACAGTTTGCATTATTCACTTGTTTGTAATTCAGCATCAAGACAAAGAGAAATCATTTGATTTGATTCTTTTTATTTCCACCAGAACATCATAATCCTCTGTGTCCCACGTCTCCCTGGCCACAGTAAAGAGAATATTAATAGATTATCAATAAAATTAAAATTAAAACCAAAGCCTGTACAAACAAAAAAGGGTGCACCACTCTCTACAGTTATGAAAGGATGAGTGCAAATGAGCAATTCCTTATACAACACAGAAAAAGAAACAGATAATTAAAGGTACATCTTCAAGTTGAAAGTCACACCGCTCATTTTCCACATTGAAAAGTCCCAAATTTACATTTTTGAGGTTGTTTGGGTGACAGAAAATGGAAAAAAGGAGCAAGTTCATGCAAAATGCTCAGCTCCCATAATCATTTAATGCTGGATACCCACTTTTGTGTGCACAACTGTGCATGTGTGGGACAGAACAATTCAAATATATATATGATCTAGTGATATAGACATGAACAAAAATTCATTTTGATCTATGTGACTGCAGAAAGCTCAAATGTTCTTGGAAGTTCAAATATAATCAGCTTTTGGAAAGTGACTGAATGAGAACATTTCTGCAACAATCTGTAAAACCAAAAAAATAAACACAGCAAATCTTGCAAAAGCAAATGTGAGGGGATTAAAGGCCAGAACAGGCTTATTCAAAGAGTGTTCCAATCCATGAAGAGTCTGAAGCAATAAAAATTCAAGCATTTAAAAGATACATACTATAATTGCCAGAAAAAAAGACACATAAAAATATCTAGCCCCATATTAAGAAAAACAAAAAAACAAAAAAGGCACAACACATGGTCCTGAGGTAAAAAGGCCTTTGAAACTGTTTGGCATTAAGAAGACAAACAAATTCCAAGTTCTAAATGCTGAACTTTTAAGTGCTACCTTCGCTTCATATTCAGCCACCTGTCACCTTTAGACTAAAACATCTGTCAAAACACCACAAGTAATCAAAACGGAAGGGAGATACAGATAAGTGGTGATGGTGGTTGTCCTGCATTATCAGGTGCAGTCACAACATTTACTGATGTTACTGTAGATTCAAAGGGTCCATCAGAAACATGGATTTGATCAAAATAGCCAACTCAGCAAGTTCAGGGGCTACACAGGAACTGATGAGAGAGTGTGAAGTGGTAGAACTGAGCTCACAGTAAACACGGAGTATATACTGTGTTAACAGGTACGATTCTGTGATTGTAATTAGAACCGTTTCCTAGTTTTTTGGAGGGTTTTTCGAGAACTGACAGTTATTAAGTGCTACTTTTGTGCGTGTTGAAGCCTAAATACGAACAGTACAGCAATACCTAATTAAAAATAGGGGCACAATTTTACTTAAAACATCTGACAAACCATTCTACTGAATAATGACCAACTGAGTGATGGGCTTGGATTTCTGAGTTAAAAAAAATGGTAATCTGTCTTATATGGGAAACTTTACAGTGAAACTTTAGCTCCCATTCGGTTAAATCAGACAGATCAACCATCCTCCAGGACAGACAAAATTTTTCAGATCAACCTCAAGTTTTAGGTATTTAAGAACTTAAGACAAGAGGTAACAAAAAGTAAACAGAAGGACAGTTTCTCTAATAATCTTATAAATGGTAACTTTCCCAAGGAAAAATAATCATTGCCACATTTCTACTTCCCAAGTGCTGTTTCTAAACAAATATCAGGGCTGAAACATGACTAGCAGCTTTCCACACAGTCTGTCCCAAAGGAAGACAAAAAGACAAGATTTTCCTCTTACAGCTGCACACCTGCGGGCACACTGTCGCTTTGACGTTTTTGTCGTTCTTGTTTCTTTTAATCTTTTTTCTCCTTCACAGCCTCGGAGGTCCATTTATACATGACCTTTTAATTTATTTTCCAAGAGCCCATTTTCTTGGGGCAGCAATATGGCTTCAGCAATATGAAGACAGTTGAAAGAAACCCTTTTCCCTTTTATGTATTTACTCTTTCATTCATGCCCTCACATCTTCCTGCCTTGACGATACAAACAAGCAAGGGCAAAACTAGGGGACAGAGCACATGGGGGGGGTAGTGTTAATTATGTTTAAGCTTAAATTTACTAGAGGCACCTCAACAGTCACATCTGGTGTGTAAAAGTAAAAAAAAAAAAAAAAGTAAATAAAAGTTTTAAAATGAAAACAAAAATAAAAGGTAGCCCCAGAGTTAAAGTTTGGCACTTTTCTTCTCCTTTGGAAGTAAACTGGTGTCCATATAGAGGGATGGAGGGAAATGAGGGGAATGGGGGGAAAAAAAAAAAAAGAAAAAAAAAAAAAGAACGGCATGTGGGTGGGACACAACAGATGGAGGGGGCGGGTGCAGCAGATTTCTTTGGAGGCTATTTGTGAAGAACAATATGCTGCTTCTGGATTTGAACACAGATGTGATCTTATATGAGAGGTATTAAAATACACATATACTACATAAGACAAATGCAGTGGATGATAAATTAGGGTGGAGTGAAAAGGAAAAATGTCAAGCTGAAGAGATGAGAGAGAACTGGGAACATTTCTCTCTGATTCATCGCTATCACACACAGGACAGAAAGACAAGTGAGGATAGCACAAATGACAGAAAGGAAGAAAGGAGGGGTTGGATTCAGACAATGGCGTTGGTGCCTCGGAGGCCAACGCCACGCGCAAACTGCTCCAGCAGCCCAGAGATGGCCCCTGACGAGCTAGGAGAGGAAGACTTCAACCCCACTGTGGAGCTGTAGGCCGCCAAAAACAGCTCCCTCACCGCCTCCAACCGAGCCTGTCTCTCTGATCCATACATACACCTACAGACATAGAGAGAGAACGACAAAGAGAGCAAGCGATGTTGAAAGGAGAGGGAGGGTGAAAGAAAAGTGAAGGATGGATGGAGAGAGAAAAAAAAAAAAAAAAAAGAACACAGGAAGAGCCGGGGGGGGGGGGTTGGGGGTGTAAAGTGGTGGGGGGCAGAGAGAGAGAGAGAGAGAGAGAGAGAGAGAGAGAGAGAGAGAGAGAGAGAGAGAGAGAGAGAGAGAGAGAGAGAGAGAGAGAGAGAGAGAGAGAGAGAGAGAGAGAGAGAGAGAGAGAGAGATAAGAACCCAACAATAATATAAAAAAGAAAAGAAAAAAAAAAGCATGATTGCTTTTCCAATATGAACTCATTTCTATCTTGCTTATTTTATCACACAGCTCTAAACATGGTTACAAAATAAGACTGAATGCATTTTGTAATCAAGAAAATAATTGGGTGCATCTCTTCATATCATTCCCTTTACTCCCTCTATTTCGCTCTGAACAGAGACAGATGAATGTTATTTGCAGAAGATCACTGCATGCACTGTTGAGAAGACACTCAATTTGCGTGCCTGATCGAGCAGAAAGAGAGAATCCTTCAGAAAACAGAAGAAACAAATGAAGGAGAGACAAAGAGAGATACTGAAATCTGATTTCCTCCTTCAGCTGGCCTCATCAATTCATTCCATCAGATGTTCAATTTACTCCAAGTCCAAAGCAAGTTCCTCCAAATCCAGAATTATGACCAGTGGCATAATTACACACCCCTCTCATACCCATCAGTCCTTTGATCTTTGCATATTACAGTTACAGAATTACAACTCCAAAAAAAGGATTAGTACCCATGCAAAGCACCTGGAGCAGTGCTACAGAAGAATTAAACCCATAACCACCTGCACAAAGACACATAGGAATTCTCTCACGCATACAACATGACCTGTGTTACATCAAAGTTTCATGTCAAAGCAGCCCTCTCACTCACCCAGCCCTGTTCCGCTAGACTGAAAGGAGGGGTAAAGCAGAGAAAAGCAGCAAAGCAGTGGTGAAAAGGAAAATTGTGGGGTGGGATAGGGTGGACAAGTTTGCAAGACTCACATGCGGCCGCTGGGACCCTCATCCTGGAAGCTGAAGGGCAGGGGCGACTCTGTTGGGAGAGGAGTAGCGTCATGGATACTTCCACAGCCTGAAACAATCTGCCAGCTACCATACTCTGTAGAGAGTGAGGAGCCAGAACGAGCATACTCCACCATAGACCTGAGAGAGAGAGAGAGAGAGAGAGAGAGAGAGAGAGAGAGAGAGAGAGAGAGAGAGAGAGAGAGAGAGAGAGAGAGAGAGAGAGAGAGAGAGAGAGAGAGAGAGAGAGAGAGAGACTGATTTGCAGTTACATTATTCTCACCTGAGTGCCAACATGTTAAGGCTGAGCAAGAGAAAAGTGGAGGAAAAGACACAAAGCAAGAGACACAAAAAGTAAGAGTGAAAATAGAATGTAACCCCCTGTCAAAATGGTTTCAGATTTCATTTGGTTTTGATAGCAAAGATTGTTGTTAATTTATTAGTGTCAAATTTAATAAATATATGTAAATTACTGCATATTGATAAGACCTAAATGTATCAAAATTTCTGAGCTACCGGCTCTTAACTGTGCAAGTGTGTCAGATCATAACAATTGCCAGTGGCGTCTCAGCGACTGCCAATTGCAGTGGTTCAGCCCTGCAGGGGCTTTAGGTTAAACAGAAAAACACAAAGACAGAGATAAACACATAAACAGCCTACGATAAAAGCAAAAATAGGGGTCAGGGGAAGCAAATGAGGGTGTCAGCACTAGCAGGGCAATGGGGAGAGTGAAAGGGCTCCAAATTTTAGTCAGCGGTCTT
The DNA here is from genome assembly GCF_015220715.1 of Pygocentrus nattereri. Classification (NCBI taxonomy): domain Eukaryota; kingdom Metazoa; phylum Chordata; class Actinopteri; order Characiformes; family Serrasalmidae; genus Pygocentrus; species Pygocentrus nattereri. The sequence goes on along the minus strand of NC_051236.1, from coordinate 14,728,062 downwards.
ATAAGTCTTTCAAATGAAGAAATCTATGTTATCTCTGTATTGTTTAAGAAGGTTTAGCACTTTAGAGCATATGCATACACATACAAACACTGAAAATCACTCCAGGATTTCGCTGTGGACAAGAAAAACAAACAAACAAAAAAAACCCCTCAATCTTACTACTGGTTTTCATATATGCTCATGAACAGGAAAGCCTACACAGAAAAAATCCAATTAATAGATGGGAATTGCAGCAGGTTAGATGACTGAACAGACTTGACAGTAGTGAACTTGAACCACATACAAGACGGCCCTGCTCGATGGCTTTCTAAAAGTCTATCAGGACAGAGACAAGATGGGAACCTAAACGCTTTAGCCACAATGACTGCTACGGTGGCATGGATCCATAATTGTTTATTTCAGTAACATCAAGTTCCAGACCGCTTCTATCAGACTAAGTGGGCCCGCAAGAATTCAAATGTCCCTGACTGACTGACCCCATTCTTTAAACAAGAGTAACATACTGGTGACTGGCAACTGGCAACCTCAACAGTACTGTTCATTTTCTACTGCTGCAACAATCATAAAAGACAAAGTGGACTAAAACAGTAACAGAAAGCTAGTTAAATAGGCAGACAATACAAGCACGGCATCATGCATCTGAGGTTTCAGCTCCTGATATACAGCAGCAGATGCATTCATGTTCTGCATTCGTGGTAAGATATGTGATGATGTTTAATAACAACGTGTACAGCCATTTTCCACATACACAACATTGTTGCAGACAGTTTGACATACCAGTACTGCATTTTAGTCAAACACATGGTGATTCACAAAAGATTTTTTTTTTCCTAGATACACAGAGTAGCTCTGGTTTCATAATCTCCCACTACACTCACACTGTGATCTTTATTTGATGTTTGTACAACTGTTTTAGTGTTACCCTGTCATACTCTGTTAAGCCAATTAAGACTATTAAAAAAAGGTTTCCAGTAATGAATAAAGACTGCTGTGATGTTACACAAAGAGCCACCAGAGGAGATTTATCATAGGCTTGAGTATCCAAAATGTATAAATAAAAACGACATTCAAGCACATGCTCTGTATGTAAATTTAGTCTTAAACATGTACAGTTTTCTCTTAATACAATAACGGCAGTTAAAATTCTAAACCATGATATGAAGAGGGACAATTATCATGATATTAGACTTGTATACTGACTCATGCCTATTTGTGGTCTAGCTAAACCAGCTTTTTAACCATTTGTTCTTAGGATGATATGAAATCTCTCTACATACTCACTCATCACCATCTTATTTAATCCCAGTTTTAAACCACTGACATTTTGTGACTGAGGAAATGAAGCTTACAGAAACTGAATGTAAAAATACTATTATATAATACATGTTACATCACATATGGTTATATGCTATTATAACCAAAGTAAACATTCTGCTGCTAAGTCCAAAGAGGTACAAAACTGAAAGCATTACAGCCAATGTCTCTCATTCACCCAAAATTTGAAAATTTGGGTCTAATTTCATGAAGAGATTATAAACACTAAACCAGGGAGTTAAGATAAAGTGCAATATTATGATTCGTACACAGTTACCATATACGAAGAACAGCCCGGCATAACTTCATAACAAAAAACACAAGGATAGAAGATGCTATAAAACAGAAACATGCACATTATAGACTGAACAATTTACTGTTTAAGCACCAACCATGCCTGAGAAATCTTTACTAAAATTCAACCAAAGCAGAACAGAGAAGGCTTTTCAAAGCACACAGTGTCAAAGATAAAATCATCTGCCAGCACACAAATCATGCAACTGAAAGGACCCCTGAGGTTAGGGAGGCACCTGCTGGTTACCAGCGGTTGTTACAATAATCGTTTTTCAGGCAATTAAATGTGTTAATAAAATTACCAGGAAAGCTGAAAAACACATCAAGAAGAAAAGCACATCATGACAGTTTACAAAATTTCTTATGAGAAAGAAACACCACAAAAAGATCCATTCAACCCAGAGGAAATACTGGCTACAGACATTTGCCCAACCACAGAAAAAATGGGCAGACTTATCTCTTTGTTCTGGAGAGGTTTTAATGGGTAAACAAGACATAGTAAAGCCAAACAGCCACATCAGCACACTCTCTGGTCAAGCAGTGTTTCACTTAAAATATTACATCACCACAATACCTACTAAATAATCCAAATTCACTGGTTCAAGGGATTGACCAAGTTAAATACTTCCTAAACTTTGTGCATTTTTGAGCATCCCAAGTACATACAGACATATACACTTAAGCACTCACCTTGTCCCTGGAACAGCCAATGGGCTACTGCCTGTCCGAATAAAGCCCTGCTCTGATTGGTTGGAGGATGAGGAACTAGAAGACCTGCCCTCTGTAAGTGGATGAGGTAGTCGCTCTTCAAATGGGACTGGCCGGTTCCAAAACACAGTCTGAGGAGATGAGTTCATAGCTTTCCTCCTGTGAAGAGACAAACACAACTGAGCACCTTTTGTAGCAGAAAATCAGTAGGAGTAGTACTGGATGACTGCTTCAATCCTGGTGGAGTACTATTATTAACAAAAATAATACAACATACCAAGTATTTGTTTATTTCATTTCATTTTTTTTTATTTAGGAGCAACTGAGTAGCCTAGCGTTTCATTATGTCTACTCATTGTTTTTTTGTTTTTTTATGAATAAACAACAACAACAACAAAAAACCTTCCACATTCTTTTTAATGCTGTGTGCCACTGGCCTAAAATGCTACTATATTTTTAGGGCATGATAAAAAAAAAAAACTGCCTACTGGCTCATTGTACATGTCACAAAAAGCTTAAATAACCTGCAAAACAACCCACCCTCATAGTTGCCAAGTCTCATGGTTTAGTTAAGAAATGATTTTAATATTTTTTTTATTCTTTTACATTTGCTGTGCTCTCGTGGCAGTAAATGTAAAAATTGTGAGTTAAAAATTTTGTTTTATGGCATGCTGTACAGTGGCATTACAAAAACAGTCAACACCAGGCTCACCTACATATTTGGAGTGTGCTGCACAGTAATAAAAATGTGGCACCAATTAAAATAAAGCCAAGTGTGTTGATTTCACACTCTGCCAAAACATGCTACTAAAAAGGATGTTAATCAAAACAGCCAACAGCTAAACGACCCTCTTACACATAGAAAAATTTCCAATGGAAAATTTCAAATGGAAAATTTAATTTGATGGCAGTGAGAAGCTCAAACTTGGAGGAATGCATTTAGTATAGTTCGGAGGCATGTTGTAAAGACTGCTGCATCAGGGCTGTTTTACATTAAATTGCAGTAAAAAGCAGCCTAGCAGACTTGCATAACTAGTGATGGGCATTCTGACTCTTTTCAGATCAACAAGCTTAGCTCATAAATATCAACTGACTCAACTCCAGAATGGCTCTTCACTCTGTGACACTGACAGTTTTTTTAAATGACAAACTTAGCTAACTTAGCAACATTATCATTTCATTTTCAACAAGTCTCAATCTAGATTCTAATTAACAAAAATGCACTACTTTATACAACACTATTTTAATAGAGGTTACAGTAAGAAATGTCTGTCCAGGAAACAGGCTTGCAGGCCAAACTCAAAAGAACTTCTGGTACAAAGACATACTTTGTAGACTTTGTAGAAAAACTGCAATAAAATGACAGTTCCTAATGTTGTTCAGGTATTCCTTAAAGGGTTCATAAATCAGGTTAAACAGCTTCTCTGACTGATAGAAGGAATAAAGGAAAAAGACTTCAGATCAGTAATACCAGTGGTCCTTGACAAAAAGCTGACCACAGACTCCTGTTACTGCACACTAGCCAGAAAATTAAAGATGAAGTGCTTTGAGCATCTTAAAAAAAAATGAAACAATCAACTTCACTCATTGTTCATTTATACTTACCCGCTGGAGGCCTGAGGCCCAATGGAGATCAGGTCTACAGGTTCAGGAGGCAGACTGGAAGGAGCACTTGTATCCTCAGTGATCAGAGAGAAATCACTACTCAGACTGGTCACACTGCCCCTGTCTCTGGACTCTAAGAGAAAGAAAAAAAAAAAAAAATTTATTACACTAACATACAACTGATGTACAAAACTGAGTTTTGAAATAAAAGCTTGATAAATAAAAATGAAAGCTAGATATGATTACAGCTAGACAGCTAAAAACAAAAATTAATTTTTACATTACCATTTGCAACCTCTCTCTATCAGAACTAAACAGACTGATTTACGTTACTTTGGCTTGATGACTGATAAAAATTAACTTTGACTGGATGCCCCATTGTGCGTCTCAAAAGCAGTCCACTGAAACACTGCATTTAACTTCAGTGTGAATGAGCGGAGCTAAGCTGCTGTAGGCTAAGTAGACAGATATATGTAAATGTGTTAGTTTTCAGTGATGTCACAAAAATACTGAATTCAAAACAGGAAGCTTAACTTCCATATATGGACTGGCGAATCAATGGTATGTTTTGAAATGTCACTAATGTTTACACACTATAGAGAGAGAGACGACAAGAAATGAGACTTACTTAGCTGACAGAGGTCATCCACTGTGAAATCAGTGTCTTTGAACTGAGAGTTTTTCCTCCTTTGAGAGCAGCAGAAAGGGAGAGAGAGAAAAAAAATAGTGAATGATACAGAGAGCAGAAGAGATGGAGGGCACAACAGGAGAAAAATGATTGAGATACTCAACAAGAGCAAAATTATGAACAAAACAGGGGGAAAGGTGATCATGACAGAACAAATGAGCGAGACATCAAAGAAGGCACGAAAGAAAACAGTGTATTAACCACAGCGAGGTCTGAAGCACTGCAGTCAGTGAGAAAGCTTTGAGCTTGAGGAGCCTAAAGTGCATTACACTATAATTATAATCATTACTCTTAATTTGAGCATTTGTGACTTCCTCACTCTGTAAAAGCAATCATTACATTTCTTGATTCTAACATATAGAGTTCAATCAGTTGTCTTTACAAGTAAGTTTAACTCATTTATATATTGTTCTAGGAATACGGTGGCATCCAAAAAGTGAAATATTACTAATAGGGTTGAATACCCACCTCTGCTTCCTAATGACTGAGAACTTCTCAGAGACAATGTGCTTCAAAAAATTGAAGCAAAAAAAGAAAATCTGTCATAAAAAAGAAAGACAAACTATTAGATAAGAATAAATTGGAATTTTGCTTACACCATGAACTAAAATGCTCTAAAATTTCCAAACAGACAGCATACAAAAATACCGGTTTAATGAAATGATACAATAGCCTATGAAAAATTACACAATATCATATTGCTTAAGTTTCCAGCCTTTTATGATTATGAAAGCATAATATGTCATTAAGGGGCAAACTTTTCAGACTTACTTCCTCCCCTTTAGAGAGACGATCAGGCAGCATGTGACTGCAGAAAGAGAAAAAAACTGATTACAGACATTTTTGAAAAAGACAATCTAGCACAGTGGTCTCCAGCCTTCCTTCTGGAGATCGACTTTCCTGCAGAGTTTAGTTCCAACCTGTATCTAATAATCTGCCTCACCTCCTTACTTAACACTAATGCATCAGATCCAACCAATCAGGCACTTGGGAAGAGGTCAATTAGCTGGAACAGATGTGGCTGGAACCAAGATTGAATTAAGGCAGGAAGGTACATCTCTAGGACCAAAATTGGTGACCAGTGATCTACAGCAAACGTATAAATCACATCATTCATTGTACTACAACCTGCAGTAGTATTTTAGATACTACAAACAGACAGCTGGTTAGTGCTTAGAGAAATGACAGGATTCTATCTGCCCAGAGCAACAAACCTCTTTAGAAAGAGTGCAAGTTGAGGTTAAGGGGGGGATCAATACACAAACTATGCTCACAAAGCCCTCTCTCATAGAGCCTAATTATAAAAGCCCACTTCTCTCATTTAAAGTTAGAGTTATTCTCAGAGAACCTTCACTTTCTCTCTTCCCGTGGCACCTTAGATCCTTTCCTCTTTCTCTGAATGCCAGAGCTGGCCGGGGTCCCGGGAGTTTGGCTGAGATCTGTGCACCATAATTACTGCGCTGTGCGATTGCTGGTGTGTATGTCTGAGAGTACACACAGTAACAGTCAGCAAAGAAAAGGAAACTCCCTAGACACGCATCAGTTGAACAATAGACCAACACCTTGCAGCACACTGGCTGCCTCTGCTTTCTGTTTTTCTCCAATCTTTCTGGTTCTATCCTTCCTCTTTTTCACTGCACTCCCATTCTATTCCTCTTTCCCCCACTATTTCATCTTAATGCAGTTTGTCTGCACTTACTACAATCGACTCCAGACTCATCTGAAGTCACTTGCTGTGCATTTACAATGAAAAAAAAAATGAGTGCTGTGTAATTCTGTAAACATTAAAAATGGTAAGACTGTGGTCTGTGGTCAGACTTTCTGTCTTGCAGTTAAAAGGAACATACAAGTGCACATAATTCAGTTTATCCTTCTGTACTATAATCTGGAATGTTTCCACATATTTGCAATTTTTCAAGTATTTAAAAAGTAATTCGAACTTAATGTCCATCTCTAATAGTTATAACTACTTCTACTGCTAATACTGTACATTAGAATTGTCAAACAACTAAACAAATAGAATCCCTGACTTAACTGCTTTATTTAGGGTAGTGGACTGTGATTAATAGCAGTGCATTATGTTGTAGCTATATGAGCGGACAAAATGAGCTTTATCTGACACCGACCGACCCGCCGACCGACCCGCCGACCGACCCGCCGACCCTTCAGCACTTTTAATTCAGTAACATTATTGTTATCATGTAAACACAACATTCACATGAACCTAAACATCAATCAAACAAGTAATGCCTTGCGTTGAAAAAATTCTTAATATAATCCTTGTAAATATCTATGGTCTTAATTTTTTATTTATTTCTTTTTTTAAACTGTGGGACTGCAATTTTGACAGAATGGTCCATGTACAGCCTTCAGTTTCAGCACCTAAATTACTACCGCCTCTTGCTGTAGCTCTGGTTCATAAAGTTTGTATGTGCTTGTTGCAGTGGAAGCTCTCGAGAGGAACTTCAGCTTTCCACTGTGCTATTACTTCTGTCTGCTGCTTGTTGATTTATCTATAGTTTTCCCATGAGTACTGATCAATGTAGTCTGCTGAATTACTTATATTGCCTGTATCAGTGATGCATTTTGCATGTAAATGACACCTGAGACTCACAAAAAAAAGTAAACACAGCAGAGGTTGTAAATGACTTTCAAAAAAAGAGTGCCATTTATGAGCTGTACTTAAATGAGAGAACTACCATCATGGAGTCATAGCCTGCACTACTATATATGGTTTAAAGGGTCAAACAAGGAAAATGTGGCATTAAACAGAACAAAAATAATTACTGGCATTAATAATTAAACATGTTAGCTTGTCATCAATGGGTTAAGTTTTAAAGCATCATTATGCATATATGCATATTCATTAATGGTTAACAAATAATACATACTGCATGTTTATTTCTAGACTTACTATTACTATTTTTATTAGTATTATTGTTATATTTCTCACCCAAAAAGAAACCAGTCATAAGCGATGGTCAGGTACAGAATCTCTGCTGGCTCCAGGCTGGCATGAACAGCACCATCCTACACAAAGCACACATACTTAAGTTACAAATTTATCACATTTAACTTTTCAAATGCCATTCCAAAAAGGGATTCCTAAAGCTGACAAATGAATGACATGAATTCAGACACAGCAGATATAGAGATGGTAGAAGGAAAAAGATGAAAGGATAAAAGCTAGCAGGCTGCTGCCCACAGATGGAGACAGACCTGTGACATACAGAAAAAAAAAGAGATGGAAAGTAGCACAGGATGGAGAGGATAAGAGAGATAGATACTTACGGCCCACAGAGAGAGCCTAAGAAGGGACACAAAGAGTGGAGTCCTGTCCCAGCCTGATATACAGTGCACCAACAGTCCACTCTCATCTACAACACACAATAACATCCACATATCCACTATTATACTACTAAAACACTGCACATCACTGTCAGTCATACACAGAGCACTGTCAGCATTTAGAGACAATAACACAGCCTGACAAAATATGGTGAATGTTTATGTGCAAATACCATCACTGTTGATGATGTGCAGAAGCAGCTTTAGGTAATTCTGGGTCTGCTGCACCAGGTCCCATGACTGATAAAACCAGAAAAGGACCAGTTAATAATTATACACAAATAATATGAATTATCCTGTCAGACAGAAAAAGGTTTAAATATGGTCATAAGCATGCTCGTTTTAAGGGATTTTATTTAATGGACAGACATAGCACATATCTGACTGATTTCTAGGGATGCACTGATGTAAACTGGTGGCTGATAAAGATATCAATTTTATGCATATACAATTTTATATATACACACACACACATATATATATATACACACACATAATATGTGTATGTATGTATGTATGTATATATATATATATATATATATATATATATATATATATATATATATATATATATATATATATATATATGTATGTGTGTGTGTGTGTGTGTGTGTGTGTGTGTGTGTGTGTGTATATATATATATATATATATATATATATATATATATATATATATATATATATATATATATATATATATATATATCTCAGCAGTGCAGGCCAGCATTGTCTAAACATTTTGTTCTTGTTTGATTCCAATATCATTGCGCATCCCTACTGATTTAATTGAGCACTCTCTGAGCAAAATGTCAAGTCATTTGGCAGGTAGGGTGTGCCAACTAATGATTTGATTGAGGCATTAATATCAATCATAACAACATAGCAAACAATCATAAACTTTAATCAAAACAGCAGAAGATTCATAAATATGGCTTTATGGCTGAATGAGGCCTATGGTGATGAAAGGCTGAATTCTGTGGTGGGTGCTGTGATGTGTGGATGGAAAACACCCTAAAAATACTGTTTCTACTGACAACAATTGACCTCTGCAGAACATGATCAGGAAAATAAATAGAAAAATGTTTTTTCCCCCCCAAACATCTCTAGTAAAAGTTTGTAGTACACAGGGTTAGGAAATTCTAACTGAATCTTAGGAACAAATACTCGCCAGTTTTCCAAGGGCTAACTGCAAAACAAAGCTACTGTTGGACTTCTCAAAGTCTCTCAAATACAGATAAAATCTCAGTAAAAATGTATGACAGAAGCTCAGTTATGATCTATCGGTGTTTGCATTTCCACAATCTACCAGCAGATGGCCCTAAGAGACTAATTAAACCCCAAATGTCTGCTGCAGAGGAACCAGCTACTAATGCAGCATGTGGTGCTGCTGCCCAAATAGAAAAAGCAGGAGTGGAAATAAGGTGAGCTCATTACAGCTATAGAAGACAACAAGAAAATCAACTCATTTTACATTAGAAAGTTCATTTCGAATACAGTTTAAAATGATGGATAAGGTGCGCAACAGTTTTGAAAAGAATGTCCGTTCACCTGATATTCACGCCAGTCAATGTTCAGGTTCTTGGTAAAACAGGCAGGGATTGTCAAGGGAGCATCCACAAAGTCCTGACGACAAAAAAGTCCTTTAACTGTCATTAAAAGGGAATTTCATTCATTTTTAAAATTTCTGTACAATAAATCACCAGAAGGTAAGTCATTCAATGTGGTTTGATGTGAAATACACAGTCCGAGTTATAGCTGTAAATACATATTTTACAGTCAGAAGTGTTCACAGTGGAGGTGAAAGGAACCAGACAACTGAAGTGTAATTACTGTAAAAGCACTCAAACAGAAAGTGATCACATGAAATGGTTAAAAATACAGTGCCTGAGACGATTTTTTGTCTCAAACAGCTTTTGGCCTAAAAACATTTATTTTAAAAGCCATCCATGATGGAGAGGCATACATAAGGCAAAATAGTACCCAAAGAAAACAGATGAAAAATAAAATTTTGATACCTGCATTGTTTACCACTGTAAAGAAATGTAAGTTTCTCTACAATTAGTTATTTCACGTTAAACCAAAATTAGTATTTCCCTTTAAAAGAAAAAATTACAATGCTAAGCCAAAACAACACTAAAATATCCTCATGACTGGGAAGCAAACGTCTCCATTCCCTGGTATGTAATTTCTGCTTAATTAACAAATCTGTGCAATTCTGCTTAATGTAGTAAGTAATGTACATGCATACTGACCTATGTCCAAAATACGAAGTTATATGAATTAATAGTAAATATACCTGATTCCAGTTAAAGACCAGACCCTCTGCTGTGTAATCTCTGTCTTTGTAGTCCTTAAAGAACTCACACCCTGAGTGTAAACACAATAACATGCACTTTATGACCTCAACAGCAGCACCTTAGTATGAAAATATAGAGATAAAGCAAGAAATCACACATATACATAAAGTGTGTCAATATTTCTACTGAACTTGAATGGTTTCTAACCAATGCAACCAGAGTTACACAGTGAGATACCTGGATAAGGCACAGAGAGCAGTGTGAAGTCTGCATAGCGCTGGGCCTTGTCCACCTTCTCAGAAGAGGTGACACTGAGCACAAAGACAACAAAAACAGTTTCTCAATAACATAAGCACATGCACACACAGGCTTTCCACTTTGCTGCTTAAGGAAGAGAAGTGACAGTGAGTCACCATGTTTCTGCGCACTCATTTGCGTCTGTGTGTATGTGAGTTTAGGCAGCTGACCCATGACAATGTGATGAAGTGCATAAGGTGAATCCACTCACAACTGCACTTACTTCAGGCCAAACTTGACCTTCTTATTCTCCACCATGAGGTCACAGATGAAGCGCACAGACAGATACTTCAGCAGCTTAATGTCCGAACCCCTCACTTTATCAAACAGCTGCGAATCTCCATTTCTACACAGAGACATGAGGCAACAGGGCAGAATTTTCTCATTTCATGTGCTAAAAATCTTTCTAGCTTTAACTTTCTATACAGTATGACAGTCGATCAGAATTAGAGTTGAACTTATGGATATTAGGACCTTAACTATGAGTTATACTGTAATTGACAAATCTACACACTATGTTGAAGATTAACTGAAAAATGAGTTTTTAAAAAAAGAAAAAGAATAAGAAAGGACTTAAATGAACAGTAACAAACCACGTGTAGCCAGAATGCTTTACTTGAAAAAATAAACAAAGAACCTTCATTAAAATAGATAAAAATACATTAAAACACTATCCACCAAGTTCAGTTTTATACTGTAGGAGAGACCAGCAGAAGGGCTTAAAAAATGCATCATCATCATCATCATCATCATCATCATCATGCAAACCACAAAACCACTGGCAAACTGTCTCCATCCCTGAACCTCATTATGTGATCTATGGTCCATTGCATCTTCTGTAAGAGACCTGAAACTTCAAAAGTGTACCAGGAATATCCTGATGGATGATGTGAACACAAAGAACTAAATCTCTGTTCCTCTTTTAATCTCTTTTGCAGGAGTACAGGAAAACCTACTTACATTTCTACAGAGAAGTTAACTGCTTAGGTTATCGGCTTAATGTACAAATGCCAGTTTGTGTTCTAATGTTCTAAATATGATGTTCATACCGGACCGCAGTATCATCCTCTGGCACTTCTTCTGATTCTGCCCAAGTATCATCCGATCCCCCTGAGGGAAGAACACAGAACAAACAAGAAGTAGGATATCATAAATCTTATTGTCTGCACAAATTTGCCCACAATTTTCAGCTCCCAAATGCAAAGTGCTTCACAGAACTATGCGTCATGCCATTTCCCAGAATTACTTAACATAATGGATACATTGACACAATTTGTAACAGCAATGTTAGTCCCTTTAGACCCTGCCTTCTGTTTGCATCCACACAAAGGCTTTACATTAGGCTCGCATGAAACAAGGCCAACGTAAAAGCCATGACCACTTGAATTAAACCTATCCTGTCCTATGTAAGGTCAATAGAAAAGTAGTCTTCATTAGGAATTTAAGAATTCAAGCATTATAAAATAAGGATGACAAATCTCAGAAATTTAAGAAGGGCTGAAGGAGCTGGGTGAAGTTAAATCAACCACAGAGGAACTTGATCACAGAATGTTTCGTATAATGAGAACATACCTGAGAAAATGTAGTTGTAACCGGTGCGTCCATATAGTTCCCCCCATCCTGCCAGCGTGGACGACCGACACACATGCTACAACACACAACCCAAATGCATTTTAGACAGAAAATAAACCACACCAAACCAGACAAAAATCAACAAATCTACATTGTTCAAACAGAGTACACAATGTGCTTAACAGAGACCATTTGTGTAATAAAAAAATGAAGTTTCTTATTTTGTTCAATAAAGCATACCCTATTAGAAACTGGTAGCAGTACCTTGCCATTGTAGAGAATGACTGGACAGACGAATCTTCCCCGGCAGCGAGCCAGCTTGCTGCGGTTCACCAGATCCTGCAGCTTACTGATCTGCACTGTACTTTCAAAGCTGAGGAGAGAGAATTTAATTTATCACACGGGAGAAACAAAAATAAAAAATAAAAAAAAATCAAGAGGGGACACTGTACTTGCGGCCTGCTTACATCTGTCCCATTTGTTATGATTCATCCATACCAGAGAAGGTCAATCTTAGCCTACTTTCAGGCATTCTCTGGTGCAGTTTATGTTCAAGGACAGCATAAGTCCATACCTTTGTAGGCACCTTTTCATCCAATGTCTCTTCTGAAATTAAGATTATTAAGTGAGATTGTCCTCCGTAATTGCAGTAACAGCCTGTACTCCTGTACTCTTCTGGGTAGGCTTACTACCCAGACTTACTACAACACCTAGATGTTGAAACACTGCTGTAAGGATTCAATTGCATTCCATCACAAGACCATTGTTGAGGTCAAGTACTGATACTGGATCACAAATGCCACTTTGTCCCAAAGGTGATGGAGTTCCATCAGTCCAGAGAAAGCAGTTCCACTGCTCCATAGCCTATTGCTGGAGGGTTTTATTCCACTTTAAATCAACATTTGCCATTGAGCATGGCAAGCTTAAGCCCATGTGTGGCTGCTCCAGAGCTTCCCATTCTATTAATAACGCTATTTTATCCAAGCTGTTTGTGTCAATGGAACACCCATGTCAGCAATAGGTGCACCTTAAAGGAGCTACATTCACTAATTAGAAAGTGTGTCAGAAAACTTCTATGTCTGAATTAAATTAAAAAGTAAAACCCATCATGTGCATCATGTTCTGCTTTGATTCTTACCATAAGAACAAAAGTACAGGCTAACAAACAACTTTACCATCACCTCACTGACCATACACATGAGCAACATCTCACCAGCAGTCAAGCCAAACACACAACTTGGTCAATATTACAACCCAAGGCACTAATTGGGACAGTATATTGTTGCTGTCAGAACAATATCTCATATCTCCAAAATGGTAACTTTACAGGAAAAAAAAAAACACTCAAACTCTAACTGGAAGTTACTAGAACAAGATTTTTTCTAAGTAGTTTTGAACTCTTTCTCCTGATTCATTCATCAAACTTTTTTGTACAATGCAAATAGTAACTGTGTTCAAATTATGCAAAAAAAAAAAAAAAAAAAAAAAAAACACATAAAACAGCAACAAAAATGGAGATTCTGTGTGACTGCGACCAAATGCACTAATCTTTTGCTAGGATTTAAAAAAGCAATGCTACCACCTTCATTTCCTGCCTATTTTTGGTGGTCTTTCTTTCTTGATTCATAATGAATACTGAATGAAAATTTCCCATTTTAACTTAGGAATTTATATTGGGTCTACTGAAGCGACAAACACTGATTCTGGAAAAAACGCCCATTTTCTCAAGTAAAACTAAATATCTGTGTAGCATGCACTTAGCTTCATATTGTTCCTTTCATGACAAAATACTGAAATAATAAATAGAAAATGACAAAATAGACATACAAGGTTTTTTTTCCACATTGAGAGCAGTTTTCAAGCCTCAACTAATCCTAATACAACACAGAAGAATGTACTACAAAAGTAAAGAGCACACGTTTTATTTTTTTTCTCACTCTTTTAAAACAGAAGTATTTGTCAAAGTGCACTACATTTACTTATGTAACTTTTTTGAACAAATTGTACTTTTAAAGGCTGTTTTAAAAGAGGGTACTCTACACTCTTACTTGAGTACATTTGTGAGGTCAAAATGTACTTTTACTCCATTATATCCAAGATCCTCCCATTACATTTTAAAATATTTTTTAATTAAAAGCAGATTTTGTGTGCTTCAAACACATCTTAGCTCCGTTCACCAGTTGAAAACATCTTCCATGACTTAGTTTGACCAATGAATTGCCATCATATGCATACTGTAAACTACAGGTACCGCTGTCGTTAACAGTGGCGGGCTCAGTGGTAGAAGTGCCAATTTCAGCACGTTGCTGGACAGCAGTGGTTCAAAGACCAGACAGTGGCCTTATTTGGCCTCACAGTGAAGCAATGTTTACTCCACAAGCTACCAAAACCAAAACTTACATCATGTGCTGCCTTGTGGATGTGGATATTTTAACATCCAAGAACTCAAAATATAACTTGAGAAGACACGTCGCAGTAAGTTATGGATTTGGCTAATAGGGTGTGATGGAGTTTAACAGCTAACAGAGACAGGAATAGAGCTAACTAGCGAGCAAAGAGTATCATGCATGACACTAATGTTAGAAGTTGTTTTGCTTTAGCTGTGATACATTAATAATGTTAACAGTGACCACTGAGCATAAACTAATCTTACAACTTAGCAGTTTGTAATGTTCACATCCAAAATTTAGGTCTGCTTGGTGTTGCCTTCTCTATGTTTTTTGCATCTGGCTTGTCTTCATTATGAGTATTTTTCAAAACCTTAGGCAAAATTTAACCCATGTTCTTCAACTGAGGATTCATCCAAACAAACAAAAGATATATATTCAATTAATTAATTGAGTCATCATCAGCTATGATTTTCCCTCTCATCCAAAAGACAGATTCTAGGATAAGTTACTAAAGAAACATAAATGAGTATGATTTTGCAGTTCTATTTTTACTATTAATTAAAATCTGATAAAAGTAATTACTATTTTAAAGTAACAATACTTTTACTTGACTTTTACTAGTTTTTGGCTACTCTCCTCACCTCTGTGTCTGAACGACACAGCAAAGCACTGCCAATACAGGTGTTGCTGATGATCTGCAGGTTTAACTGCAAGTTTGTGTGCATTTGAGGGTTTAACGTCCACTGCTCTGTAAAACCTTATACATTTCTTGACTACTGATCAATCTCAACATTTACTCAGTGAACAAGCATCTCTCATAGTTATACATTAACACAGAGTTCAAAGGTACCTTTGAGTTGGGGTGGAAAACACTTCAGGGACTGTAATTTACTATACACAAGTATTATGTGTGGAAGATTTGTATTTCACTCAATTTTAGTGAAACTGAATCCTTGCACTTATGTTCAATAACACTTAGTCTAGGTGATGTACAGCATATGACTGTACACATATGTAGGAACAAAACCTTGAATCTGACAACTTTACAGGAGCATGAAAACACTTTACTTTTAATATAAGTCAATAGAACCAGACTTCCTTTCAAGTCATTTTAGGCTTTTTTTTGGCCCATTCATCAGAAAAAGTATACACAATGTAAGGGGCATTTTCAAACTATGCCAAACACTGAAAAATTAAGAATTATCACACAATTACACAAATAATCTGTAGTCAATCTATAGTTGTGATACATTACCTATAGTTTCACTTTAGTATTTCTCTGTACTTTTTCTCTTTTATTACCTTTCTTTATTGGGCTCAGTGCTTTCATACTCCAAGTAGACGATCTGCCGCGGGTAGTGGCCGCACACCTCGCCGTTGCTGTTCTGGACGATACTAAACTTGTAGTCGCGGCCAAACAGCTCCAGGCATCGCTTCTCTATTCTGTCCACCTGTCAACACACCAGCTAGGGGTTACACATATTTAACACACTATACATCTGGGATCATTCAGCAGAAGCGTTCAGTTTCACTCTGCTAAAGTTGGTATCAAAACACACTGGGAAACACTACACTGAGAACTGCTCCGAGTTTCTTAATAAAAATACACTTGTGTGTAGAGCGCGGGTAAAGGAAAAGCCAATGAATCATGAACGGCGGTGGAAAAAGGCGGCATAAACATCATGATGTATTAGTCACAGAAAACACAACAAAAGTTTACTGGTCGCGGTGCAAACCATGCAGCTAACACTGCTTGTGGGAAAATGCTTGCAAGTGATGACATCCAATGTGTACAACCACAAATCGTAGCATCTTGGCCTTACCCGCGGGGTAACCTCCTTCGCTCTGTATTGGGTCTTGGAAAACAAGTCTATCAGATCCGCTATCTCCTCGCTCTTTCGAGCCGTAGCTCCAGACACGGCAGCAGCCATCTTCGCACCGCGGCCGGCCGTGTGCTCCAGCCGGACCTGCCCTCCCTCAAACAGCGCCGCTCCCTGAGGCCGGGACGAGCCTCCAGGCCATCCCTTACCGGCCAGCTTCTTCCTCACCGCCCGTTTAAGGGGGCCGGAGCCGGGGAGACGTCTAGTGTTCAGGGTACCGGCGAGCTGATACCCTCTAACGCTGACTGGTACGTTAACTAGCCGTACAGCTAGTTCACTCCCGCGCCGGCAAGTAAACTAACCTAACTAACCCAGCCGAACCTACGGGAGCGTTTCAGTGAGACTCGGACTACCACAGCCGGAAAAAAAACAAAACAGTCCGGTCAGTTACCACATTAACAGTCCTGTCCGTTTACAACAGAAGCAGGTAACCGCCTTGTCTGAGAACGAAGCTTCTCGAAAATGTCTCTGTTTCATATTCTCAATCTGAATAAACATAGTCCCGAGACAATCCGAGATAGACGGCGAACATGAGCGGGATGAAGGGGACGAACAGGCGGGCACTTCACTCAGGAAACACGCAGGACTCCTGGCCTAGTCACGCTCCACAGTGTCACGTCTTCATTTTTCTGCTAAATTACAACACACATGGAAACTATTCAAAGTAATTTTGAGGGATGTCTCTATCGCTGGTGCAAAAGTGCAACAAAATGACCAGCTATAACCGTTTAACACTACAGCCCGGCCGTTGAGAGTGTTGCAACCGAGTTTCGGACTTCGAATGGAAGCGAGTAGTAAACAGGAAAGTAAACCCGTCATGTGACCATCACTTCCTAAAACTGACGACATGCTGTCAGATCAACACACAGCACGGACCTGCTCGAGTTTCAGTTTACATAAATCAAACTTTGTTGCGAAACATTTTAGCTTTTGATCCTCTATTCTAATGATGTAAGAGTAATAAACATTAAATTTGAAATTGAAAAAATTGAAATTATTTTTTTTTCTAGCAGGAATTTAATAGGAATTAAATTTTAGCATGTAAGGATTTCATTCTCAATATTTCTGTGCCAAATACATGTGTATGGGATTTTTTTTACTATTGTGAGCAAAATTACAACGTGTGCTAATTCAGTTTTCATGTTGACATGATAAAATTCCCTTTATTTACTGCTGAAAATTCACTTCAATCAATTTGAACATACAATAAATTAATTTCAACTCTTAGATAATAAAAATAAATTACTAAGTTTTTAAAAGCAAGGACTGAAGAGAATTGAAAAAAATGAATGAGGACTGAATTCTTACATGCGCAAATACAGGGAGATTCACTCGAAAGAGGCCCCGAATATTTTGCTGAAACTCCCGTTAGGATGAAGCAATCTAAACATAAAAATCATAATCATACATATCTTGTGATATATGTAATCGATTGCGTTTCATGCGATGCTGGAAGTGATCTCCGTTTTCTGACAGACACATGAAGGGGGACGGGGATCTGCACCCGGAACTTGCAAACGGAGGTAAAACGTCGCGACGGCTGTCCGGCGCCCCCCTCATCACTCCGACGCAGGGGTATCCTGGCTTGTTCGAAGCTCCAAATACTGAGCAGCTTATTGCACGCTGTTTTGTTCAGATTGCTTCATCCTAGTAAGAGTTATAACTGAACATTAGGGGCCTCTTTCGAGTGAATCTCGCTTTATAATTGCTACTAGATGAACTTGTTAGGGCATCTTATCAAACTGAATTTTCTTTCTCATATTCGTAACATTTCTACATATTCACATTGACTTTCTGACAGTTCTATATAGTTCAGAGGTCAGGCAGAACAACATTTCAGAAGCAAGTATTGCAAGTAGCATTGGTTCTGCGCTGTATATGAAACAGTTAACAAAGTTTTTGTATGTAAAATAGGACTTTTCAAAAACTGCCACACCCAATCATAGAATACATGTCATATAACACACACACACACACACACACACACGCTTGCTTAGGCTTCTTATAAGTCACTGTGTAGCACTTATCTTTCTGTTCTTACATGGTGAGCAATGCTAATGTTGATAAAACATTCAAGGTCAGGGTGTGTGTAACCTTTACCACCTCGGTCAATTTGAAATGACAACATTTCATTGTAAAGAATGCTTTATATAGTTAACAGATGCTGTAAACTACATTTGTATGAATCATAGGCTGTTCCAATGTATTTTAATGAGCCATCAGTCAGAGAATGTCTATATTGTATGTCAGTCACTGTTTTACTTGTACATTCCATATGACAATACAGAATTCACAATACACAGAATCCACATTCACAGAATTCGGCCACTAAACAGATGAGGATAAATTTGTGTTGGACATACATTTGAACAGCGTTCATTTGTCTCAAAAACTGGATAAGCTTTTTATTTTTACACTTTGTTTTCCCACAAATCTTTTCACACATCCCAACAGTGTATCCTTTCACACGCCTACAAAAGTAAAGAGAACTGATTTGCATGTAGTGCATTCTGGTAGACACTACAGCAGTTAGGGTGAGGCTACATTTGTGTTCACCACATTTTGAGTGCATTGTGGGATGTTATTAAAGAACTTTATTGCAAAAGTTATCAAAGGATATTAGGAACATCTGCAATATGATAAAGGGACCCGGATGAATCCAGAGCTGAGTTTTTAAATAAATACATTTTCTATTGGAAATTAGGCCTGTCTTTATGTCTATTGGCCAGTATGAGGTTATTATAAAGCACATTTCTGTGGAAATAAATGCTTTAATGGAAGGTATAGAGCACTGGGAAACTTGAACTTTTCTGTGAATCACTTTGTTCAGCTGCTGTGCGTGAGTGCACAGAACAAGACATACATTCTTAGATGATTAAGCAATAGAACACGAGAGGGAGTGTGTTATCGTGAAATAACATCGGCTATGATTTGGTCCATCATCACAGCCTTGATTTGTTATTTGCGATAACACACGACCTTGAGTCTTTGATTGCTTTGATGCAACAGTTAAATAAATAAAGTAAGAAATAAATAAATTGGGCCGTGAATGTGGAATTAAATATGTTTTAATGTTAGCAGTTGACCTGGGTCCTCTCTGTGTGGAGTTTGCATGTTCTCCCCGTGTTTGCGTGGGTTTCCTCCAGGTTCTCCGGTTTCCTCCCACAGTCCAAAGACATGCTAAATTGCCCCTAGGTGTGAGTGTGTGAGTGAATGTGTATGTCTGTCTGTCTGCCCTGTGATGGACTGGTGAGCTGTGTAGGGTGTATCCTGCCTTTCGCCCAATGACAGCTGGGAGAGGCTCCAGCACCCCCTCGACCCAGAAGGAGAAGCGGCTTAGAAGGTGTGTGTGTGTGTGTGTGTGTGTGTGTTAGCAGCAAGTAACTTGTTGCTACGTCAGAGTAACGAGCTCTGCTCACTTCAGTTCACTCGGCAGTTCATTCTCCAGCTCCTTACACTGAATTCCGAAACTGTCATCAGCACTGAGCAGCTTTTCAGTCGGCAGCTGTGACAGAACAACAGCTAAACAACCTGGAATTGAGTTGAATACCATTTGCTGAACATGTAGTCTGTTCTTCAGAGTCTCACCAAATCGGACTGAGCCATAACTGCTGCAATATCAGGTTTAGGTTCGTTTTGTCTATTTCTGCTTGATCAGTTTTAGTGTTGTTTTGTTCCAGCCAGTCTGTAAAGCATCTTACAGGTCATTTTGCTTGTTTTGTTCATTTCTGAACCATTTGTTTCATTTGATTCACTTCATTTCCAGGTTGTTTAGCTGTTCTTCTGTCACAGCTGCCGACTGAAAAGCTGCTCAGTGCTAATGACAGTTTGGGAATTCAGTGTAGTCTCATCTTCAGAGTCTGACCAAATCAGCTGTCGGTCAAATGTGACCTTAAAACACAGCTCCTACAGCTGTCAAACGTGTTGCTTAGCAACGGCATCTTAGCAGAGTGATACAGTGTTTGTAAAAAAAACCGTGACGTTATGGGGAAATAATTGCATGGTTAGAACTTCTCAACCAATCAGCTTGCGTGGCCGGAACTAACTGTTGTATAATAACAGCAACAACGATTTTAAAACATACATATTATAATAAAACAACAACAATATATTTTTTTTCAAAATGGAAACAGTAAAACATATTATTATTAATATTCATATTGATAATATTTAAATATTTTATTAGTAATTTCCTCTAGTATTTTTATTTGGATTTTTTATTTGCTATCACAGCTAGTAGTACGTAGAATAATAATAATAATAATAATAATAATAACAATAACTGTATATTTCAGAATTTAAAGATAAAATGTAGATTGAATTTACTACGTCTAATCTTAATAAAAGCAAAATCAAGGTACAGTTTATTATTTTATTATGATACTAATTATAATTATGATTTGTATTATTAGCAGTAGTTAGTTATTATTATTGATAATAATAATGATAATAATAATCATCATCATCGCCATCATAATCATAAGAATAATAATGAATGACATAACATTTTGTTTATTTATGCTTGTTTATTATTTTCCTCACACTGACTGTAGTGAGTGCTCTGTGTGCGTGTGTGTGCGTGTGTTTGTGTGTGTGAAAGCTGAGCGCTGAGTAGCTGAACAGCGCCAGCTGAAGGACCGTCGGGCCATTTCAATTTCTGCAATCCTCCAGACGGGAACGCGCCTGTTCCCGTGAGCGGGAGCGCGCACAGTAGCCACACAGAAGGAGAGGGAGGCAGCGGGAGCGCGAAGGACCAGCGGCAGCGCGGATACAAACGAAAAACGCTGAAAACCACCAGATAAAAAGCACCAAAGGGGATCCCCGCCGCTCCTCTGCGCGTGAACCACAGCGCGTTTACTGACAGAGGAGCCTCGAACCTTCATCCCCTGGTCTTCGTCATCCTCCCTTGCCAGCGGGCTGCGCAGAGCTAGGTGGTCCTGAGGATGAGGATGAAGGTGCTCGCGTGCTGCCTGTAGCTCCTGCATCTCCACCAAGCCTCAGATTGGATGGGAGGCGAGGCGAGGGGGGCTGCATTATTGATAGCTGCTGTTGGAGCGGGGCTTTAGGCTCGCGCGCTGTGGCCATGGCCGCTTCTCGCGCTGAGATGTGATCTCGGCCGCCTCGGTTGCTGCTGCTGTAGCTTCTGCGCGGAGAGCGGAGGAGGAGGAGGAGGAGGAAGAAGAAGAAGAAGAAGAAGAAGAAGAGAAAGAGGAGGAGGAGAAGAAGGAGGAAAAAGAGGAAGAAGAGAAAGAGGAGGAGGAGGAAGAAGAAAAGGAGGAGGAGGAGGAGGAAGAGGGGGCAATCTGACAGGATTGTATTCGTTCTTCTCGCTGTTGCGCCCAACGACTCGTTTCGTTTCCTCATCGGCTGTGATGTAAGATAGGCCACTGGTAAGAGGGCACGAGGGGTGATCGAGCCTCTGACTGACCATCATCAGCATCCAGCGGCGCTGCTGGTGAGGGGAGCAAGCAAGGGGGCAGATAGGGGGTGATAAAGAGAGGAGAGGTGAGGAGAGGAGAGGAGAGGACAGAAGGGGGGTAGAGAGAGGAGAAGAGCATCCGAGAGGGGGAGAAGAGAGAGAGAGAGAGAGAGAGAGAGAGAGAGAGAGAGAGAGAGAGACGCTCAGAGACACAAAGATGCTGCCCTCGCAAGAAGCCTCCAAGATCTACCATGACAACTACATGCGCAACTCGCGCGCCATCGGCGTGCTCTGGGCCATCTTCACCATCTGCTTCGCCATCATCAACGTGGTGGTCTTCATCCAGCCCTACTGGATCGGCGACAGCGTGAACACGCCGCAGGCCGGCTACTTCGGCCTCTTCCACTACTGCGTGGGCGAGGGCAGCTCGAACCGCGATCTCAAGTGCCAGGGCACATTCGCCGACTTCAGCTCCATCCCGTCGGGCGCATTCAAGGCGGCTTCCTTCTTCGTGCTGCTCTCCATGGTGCTGATACTCAGCTGCATCGCCTGCATGGTGCTCTTCTTCTTCTGCAACACGGCCACCGTGTACAAGACGTGCGCGTGGATGCAGCTGTTGTGCGGTGAGTGGCGGGAGAGGAGATGGTGGTGGTGGTTGTGGAGGGGGGCCTTTCTCTTTCTTTTGTTTTTGGACGGCTTTGGTGGGGTGGGTGATGGAAAGGTGGGGATGGGTGCAGCTGCTCGTATGTAAGGTGCTGTTGCCTGGTTTGGAAGGGATGTGTGATGTGTTGTGTTGTGTGTACACTGAGCTCTATATGGGGACCAAATGTCCCCATAATGATGGAAAACATAAGCATTTAGACGTTGTGGTGGTCCCTATTGTTGAAAAGCCCACAAAAAGGTGGGGTTCATTAGAAGTTAAAGAGCTGAAATATATGCTTTTGGTTCCTGATTTGGTTTAGCTCTGTTTTGGTTTAAGCATTTTTTAGCTACAGTAATACAGAAGTCAATGAAAATAGAGACCCCCCTTCATTTATTATAAACCTCAAAATGGACATTAAGTACAAGTTATTCATTTCTCAGTGTCAAGAAAAAAAGGCAGAAAACAGATAAAACAGATAATCAATAATTAAGTATAATATTTTTAGTTTTTCAAAGAATTCTGCAGGGATGTATTTCCACACCTCCAGAGTTCAGGCGTAGAAGTTGGTTCTCACAATCCAAGTCATCATAGATACATTGATGTTGAAGTCTGGACTCTGGGGTGGTCAGTCGACTGAGAGCACCAGCAGCTACTTTGTTTAATTTGCAAATTGTCTTCTTTGGTGTTTATTTTGCCCTTTCTTTTTTGTGCATTTTCTTTTCTCAGTAACAGTTTCTTGACAGCTACACATCCTTTCAGACCCACAGCACTAAATTGTCTTCTTGCAGTGAAAGGATGGACAGAAACCTCAGTGTTTTTTTTTTCAGAGCCAGGGCCTACCAACAGGCCTAAAGTCTGGGATATTAGGGGGTTAAGTACTATATATCTATTGGTGACAGTTTTGGAGGTCTAGCATGTCTTGCTTAGTTGTTTGGAGTCTCATTTTCTCTGAAGCCTTTAACCATCATTTTAAACTAATTTTATAAATATTATAAATAAACTCATTTTATAAAAAATGAATAACTTGTACTTAATGGCTGTTTTAGCAGGAAATCAAGGATGGTCTCTGACTTTTGTACAGTGCTGTTCTCACAGTGCTGTAGTTCATTTAACCCCTGAAATGCCCAGGGCCCAACAACAGGCCCAAAGTTTTATTTCACACTTCTATAACCTGAGAATAGCTCAGCCAGTTTGCACTGAAGTCCCTACTGAATAATAAGCCTTGATATGTAATAAGCCTGGGATTTTAAGAGGTTAAATGTCTGAGCCATTCATTTCTATCACTGTGATAACTTTTCAGATCCACAAAACCGCAATAACATCTTCATATGGAAGCCTAAAACATGTCCCATTTGTGTGTTCCATTGAGTTGAAAGATGAAAGATTTGACATAAAGATCAAAGAGCGGTTCAAATCTATAGGAGTAAATAGATCTCATTACACACACACACACACACACACACACACACATACACATATGCCTTCCTCTTAAAACCACTAATGATTGTTAATCATACACATCTTCAATTACCAAGAGACCAAGTGTAAATGAATGGGCTCCTAAAGCCCATTTGCTGCAATCCATGGCATACAGGACAATGTATGATGGCAGAAGTGAAAAGGAGTGTGTGAATTAAACTTTACAGTACTGCTGTAAGACTTGAAGTAGCACATACTGGCTTAAAGGGGAATTCCACAGATTTTTCAAAATTTCTGTGCAATAATGAAAGACATTCAGAGTGGTTTGGTGGTGAAATGGTCTGTTCTGTAGAAACTTTCACAGAGTTGTTCACAGAGGTGGTGACAGGAAATGTTACCATGCCAACTGAAATGTTACCAAAAGCAACCTAACAGAAAGTTATTACATGAAGGGGATATGAAAATGCTGACTGATGCCTGAGACATTGTTTTATGATTAGTTTAAGGTCAGCTTTTAGCATATTCCGCTCATGGGGGAGAGGTACATGTGTGTTGTTATATGGCAAAATAGTCCCCAAAAGAAAACATTTTTATTCAGATTTGCCACTGTTTTGCCATCATCAACACTGAATATAAAAGCTTAGAAGGCTTATATGTAGGTTCACTGGACATTTTGGATAGTGCATAAAATATCTGCATAGTAAACATTGTGACCCCTGGTTCCCACCACCACCAATGTAAATAAATCCAGGACTGCATGTTTCTCTACGACTCACCATTTCACATCAAACTTTCGCAGATCTCAACAACTACATTAAGCAGAAATTACGGTGGAATTCCCCTTCTATACATAATCTCTTTGTATGACAAAAAGACTGGACAGTTAACAGGTAAGACCAGACTGAAGGTGATTGTTTGCAAAGCACTTCCACACATAGCACCACCGAGGTGGAATTTGGCCATATTGTGTGGCGAAGTCATTTTGTTTCTTGTAAATTAAACATTAGAAGGATCGATGTTGTTTACTATGTATTATGTGGAATTTACTGCTGTAATCTAGATTGTCCAAACAACCAGTCAGACTCACTCTATTCACTTCCTAGACATTGCAGAAGTGATGACAGCTGGAACAGACATGACTGAAATGGTTCCATGAGCATGTGACTCTATCTTTGGAAGTGCTAAAGCACTAACCAGTTACACCATGTTTCTACTGCAGAAATGTGTAATTGTTTACTTTTATTTGCTGGTACTAAAACAATGCTCAGCTAATGCCAAACTCATGGAACAAAACATGGTTCTTGTCTGGTCATCTACACTATTCTGGCCAAACGTTTCCATCATTTCTTCTAAAATCAAAGGTATTAATAGAGAATTTGCCCTCCCTTTGCTGTGATAATAGCTTCTACTCTTTTGGAAAGGCTTTACACTAGATGCTGGCACATTGCTTTGAGGATTTAATTCATTCAGACACATGAGGTGAGCTACTAATGGTAGATGATTAGATCTGGATCATAAACACCATTTCAATGCTCCATCACTTCAGTTCTACATTACAGCCCAATACTGGGGGACTTTATGCTCCTCTAGCTGACACTCAGCATTGGGCATGGTGACCGTAGGCTCATGTCTGGCTGCTCTAGAGTGTTCCGTTCTATTCGACTTTGCTTTTCTATGGCGCTTTATAGCTGTTTCTTTTCTGTTGTTTTTCTATAGCTGTGCAACTGAACACCTGTGTCAGCAATGGGTGTATCTGAAAGTAGCTGAATTCATTAATTAGACAGTGTGTCTGGACACTTTTGGACACCGTGTATGCTCATTCCTTGGTTTCTGTTTTGGAGTCTTTTATTTTAAAAGTTGGACAGGAAATGGTGAATATAATGAGATTTCAATACTCCAGAGCATTAGTGTAAGTTTCTATAAGATAAGAGTGATATGATGAGGTGAAACATCAACACTCGAGTTGTTCTGTAGTCCTTCAAGTCACATCATATTTATTATAGAGGGAGAGAGAGAAATAGAAACTATTGAATGTTGCTTCTGATTCATGAAATAGTGTGATTGTTGCTTCTTCTCATTTCAAGCCAAATTCCTCTTGCACTTTCATCCAGGCGTGACCTTTGTGGAGTTTTCACGCGCTCCCTCGCTTTTGGAAAGGTCATCGTGCTTGTTTGTTTGAAATAAGATGTTTACATTAGTGTGGCCTTTAAAGTCATTCCAGCAGTGGTGATCGTGTTACGGTTGCCTTTACTGCACTCTGCCATTCAAGTCTGCATTTCTCCTTTTCTGTCTGTCTGTCTACATTGTTTGTCTCAAAGTCTGTAGACATCTGTTTAGCCATTGTTTCCTAGGGAAGGTTTTACACTACACTCTTAAAAAAGATGGTTCTTCAAGGGTTCTTTAGTAAATAAAAAGGTTTCATATAGAACCATGAACACTCAAAGAACCCTTTGCATGATTAAAGGGTTCTTTGCTGCGTGAAAGGGTTCTTCAGATTGATGAAGAATGTGCTATAGATGGTTCTATATAGAACCTTTTTGAAAAGGGCTCTATTTAGCACCAAGAAAGGGCTCCATTAAGAAAAGAAAAGAAACATTGCTGTGAGGATTTGATTGCATTCAGCCACAAGAGCATTAGTGGGGTTAGATGCTGATGTGATTTTTTGTTGTATGATTGGAAGCAAAAGGGTTAAAATCTTGCAACACTCAACAGAAATTATTCAGTCAGGATTTGTTTTCTGTGGTATCTGCTTGGATACAGCCAAGTGAGTTCTCCCATTGATTAGGACTTCAGGAGCTGGACTGAAGGCATAATTATGAAGTTAGAGGGACCAATCACAATGCCAGAACTCTTTACTGAAACAGCCACTGTAAAATTGCTATATACAAGATTAATAATGCATTAATATTTCTGCTTCAGTGCCAAACAAATCATGGAATGTCTTTTACAAACTATGTCCATGTTTAATTCAGAATGACCTAGTAGGAGCATTAGCAGAAATTCACATTATTATAGAAACGTTTTTCCTAGTTTTTGACATTTATGGCTGAAACTGAAGTCTTAGCTCTATTGTTGCATTTGCAGCAGATGAACACAACAAACTGTTATTCCATTGTTTTCTTTGGAGCAATGATGTAAAAGTCTGCCATCTATCTATCTATCTATCTATCTATCTATCTATCTATCTATCTATCTATCTATCTATCTATCTATCTATCTATCTATCTAATGTTCACTGCATGGCCAAAATAATGTGGACATTGCTCCTAATTACTGAGTTCAGGTGTTTAAGTCACACCCTTTGCTTAGAGGTGTATAAAATCAAACATATAGCCATGCAATCTCCATAGAGAAACACTGGTAGTAGAATGGATCAGACCAAAGAGCTCTTTGTCATAGGATGCTGTCTTTGCCACAAGTCAGTTCATCAAATTTCTGTCCTGCTAGACCCATCAGTGATATTATTGTATAACAAAAGTGTTTAGGAGGAACAGTTGAACCATGAAGCACTAGACCATGCAAACCTACAGAGTGCGGAACTATCTATCTATTTATTGATCTACCTGTCTGTCTATCTATTCATCCATCCATCCATCCATACATCCATCCATCCATCTGTCCACCCATCCATCTATCTGTCACTTCTGTTGCCCCACAGAGTTCCAAACTCTACAAGCATAGTCAGCACAAGAGCTGTGTATTGGGAGCTTTATGAAATGGGTTTCCTTGATGTCGACTGGATTGGTCTAAAGCACGCTGCCACTGGACTCTGGAGCAATGAAATTATTTTTTCTGGAGGGATGAATCATGCTTCACTATCTGGTAGATATATGGATGAATCTGGGTTCGCCAGATGCCAGGAGAATGCAACCTAGTGGAGTGCTTAGTGCCAACAGTAAAGTTTGGAGGAGGGATAATGGTCTGATGCTGTTTTTCAGGATTTGGCCTCTTAGTTTCAGTGAAGGGTAAAGTTAATGCTAGTGCATACAAAGACTTTTCAGACAATTATATGCTTCCAACTTTGTGGAGAAGACCATAAATCCATGGCTTGACAAGTTTGGTGAGGAGGAACTCTAGTGGCCTGAACAGGGCCCAGATCTCTGTCCCACTGACACTTATGGGATAAATTGAAATCACTTTCACTTGTGGACCAGGCCTTCTCGTCCAATATCAGTGCCTGACCTCATAAATTTTCTTTTGATCAAACAGATAAAAATTTCCATGGGGGAAATGAGCTCATATAGGTGTCATGGTCGGATGTCTACATACATTTGGTCATATAGTCTGTTTGACTATCTATCTATCTATCTATCTATCTATCTATCTATCTATCTATCTATCTGTCCGTCCGTCCGTCCGTCCGTCCGTCCGTCCGTCCGTCTGTCTGTCCGTCTGTCCGTCTGTCCATCCAACTCACCATCTCTCTCTCCTCTATGTGTTAGGTATGTTATCAGGTGTAGAGACTTTGAGATAGTGTTGTGTGTGGTTTATGTGGCCTGTGTTTGAGCTCAGCATGTGAAGGAGTGTGTGTGTGTGTGTGTGTATGTGTTACCGCTGCGTTAGCACCTTGTTCTCATTCCCTTCAGTAACACTAGCTCAGTTTGGCTCCCCTGCTTCTTTTAGCACTCTCACTTCTCCTCTTCTCTCTTGTTCTTTTCTTTTTTCAAGACAGAGACATTATCAGAGTTTGAAAGCAGCTGAGCTACCAGCAGATGTCCTGTAGTTAACTTTCATATGCAGTTGTTGCTCGTTTCCAGAACCAATTAAAAATAAAACAGCTATGTTAAAGCTTTCGTTGCATAAAACAAAAGTGGAATTTCTGTGTTCAGTTCAGAGTGCAGTTTGTGCCTTTCATATTTAGGTATAGTCCCTGCATAGGCATACTTTAACTAAATGGTTGAGGCCAAAACAAGAACATAGTTACCTCCTTACTGAAAAAACCCAATGAACTTTACAAATGGCTAGACTTACACACTCCTGGTCAGGGTGGCATGTAGGAGTGTGTTTGCAATCTACGCAGGGCGTGTGTGTTACAGTGTGATTATGAGCACAGCAGTGTGATCAGCCACAATCCCAGACCTGAATACAGATAAGACAGGTTTGCTGGATCAGGAGAAAAAAAACTGCATTGCTGACACTTTCTCTGATATATTGACAAACATTTTGAGAGCAGCCAGAACCCGAGCAAGAGAGCACTTTCTGTCTAATGACAGCTTTCTCTGATACTCAACAATACAAACATATCTACAGAGGGGTCAGCAGCGATAGTCAAACAAAACCTGTATACTTACAGTATTTATATCTGTAGATTTTATGAATGTTCTTTTAAAAATAAATATATACATACAAGAGCAGCAGAAGGAGCAGTGTGGATGTGTGAATGTACTATATATTCATTCATTCAGTCATTAATATTATTTTTGAATTTATATACATTGTCTGCATCACAGTGCATGTGAGATTTGACTTACAGTACTGGTCAGAGACCACTCCTCATTTATTTAATTTCCAGTCAAAATGGCCTAGTACACTGTGCAGAGTCAGGGAGAAACAGAAAACTATATTTTATAGAAATTATATAGGAGCCTCAGCAATTAATTAACTTAATAATAAATTAAGTCACATTTTCTTTTATTTACTGTGTTCTTCTCTTTGACGTTATTCTGTTGTTTTTTCAGGACATTACTTCCAGTTTTTCAAGGCAATCTGCAAGGATGTTTTCCATACTCCTAACGTTCAGTCTAGGAAGTTGCTTGCATTTTCTGCTTCTCACAGTCCAAGTACACATTCAATAATGTTTAGGTATTGGCTCTGTGATGAGCTGTCCATTGTTCTGAGAACACCAGCAGCTTCTTTCTCCTTTTTTGTCTATTTCCCTTTCTCAGTAACATCTTGACAGCTACATATCCTTTCAGACCCATAATGCTGAGTTGTCTTCTCACAGTGGAAGGATGGACAGAAGCACCTCTAGATTTGTTTTAGATCTGAAGTAAGTGTGGAGCTTGATTTTCTCCTCTGTCTCAAAGATGAAAGCTTTTAGCACTGTTTATGTGATAGTGACAGTTTTGGTGTACTGAAGTTGGGAATCTTTCATTGTATCTGTCATTTTTTTTACCTCAAGTTCTTGAAACGCCTGTTTTTTTAATTCACTTTCCTTTGACATTTCTCTTCTTTATGCAAGAGGATTGTAATATCTAATATCCTCAGATAGATCTCCTGAAAAACGAAACACTCATACTGAATGACACTCAGGGAAGAAAATTAGGGGAAAAAAGTATTGTTCTTGAATACAAGTTACAACAGTAATTATAATGATACAGTATGTAATGGTAATGTTTTCATACGTAACATATGAATGTTTCATTATTTATGCATACTATTATTTGTAACTTTACTGTTGTTATAATGTAATTCAATTAATACCTATTTCTTTAATTGATTTATTTTGGTCATAGCCAGTTCTCAGTGTTTCTCTTGATTGTTTTGGAGAACGAAGGCTGCAAACATTTCTTCAAATACATATGAAACCTGCTACCATCTTTAGCATTCGGCTCTGGTTCTCACTGCAATGCTATGCACAGCTTTTAGAGGTTGCTCTCTTGAGGGCAACAACAAGGTTAATCTAAGTAATTTCTCTTATTGCTATTTTACCTCTTCTTTTCCAGACTTAAATGAATCAAAAACAAATGCAGTTTAATATAAAGAGATTACAAGCACAATTGTATTACTTATATTAAAATGTGCTGTAAGAGCATTATAGTATTTGTCCATATAGTGAAGACACTGGGGCTGCAGATTAAAGTTGAATTTGAATGGGGAATTGAGGCCAGTAATCTAGCTGTTTTTCTGGTTGTAATCTGGGGTGGAGGATGTAATTTGTAGAGGCTCTTTTCGGCAAAAATCAGAATGAAAGGTTTGGTTTGTGGATGCCCAGAAAGCTCTTGACCCAAATGTTTATCACATGGCAAAAAGAGCACAATAGCCCCATTCTTTCAAAGGCTACTCCACTGGGGCCGAGGCCATGGTACTGCACATATAAGTGAGAGAGAGAGAGAGAGAGAGAAAGAGAGAGAGAAAGAGAGAGAGAGAGAGACATTTAAACATCAGTCTATATCATAAGGACGAAGGCAGTGTCCATTAGCCTGAATATGCTTCACTCTTTGCAGAAATATTTCCTTCCATAGCACATGTATCTAAATTCAGTAATATCAGGTGTTGTTCAAATTTCTCTCTTATGGTAAAAGCTCCCACCTTGCCTACCCATGATCCTCCTTTCTCCCTGAGGGGTTAAGCTTCCACCGATTCTACACTGCTGCATGCAAAGACAGCGTCAGCAGGAGATGAGCTCCAATATAAAGCTATTCTGCTCATACTACAGTGACCACACAGAGAGGAGAAAACAAAAGAACGAAAGTCACTGAATGAACGCTTGACTACAAACATGTCTGCATCCGCAGCAGCACAGGCTGCTGAAAAGGATGTGTTTGAACAGGGCCTCATAGAGGTCATCCAGTCAAAATGAATATTATTGAAGTAGCTGAAGAGGGGTGACTGTATATGGAGAGAGAGAGAGAGAGAGAGAGAGAGAGAGAGAGAGAGAGAGAGAGAGATGTAATGGGATTGGATGTAGATCTAATACTCTGGGCTCTGGTGGTGATGATAGTTTAATCAGCTTCTCTGGTACTGAACAGTGACTGTATTGCACTCAGCTGCCCTCCTCACACTCACCTATCTTTAGTCTTCCGTTCACAACTCTTCTTTTCACACTCAGTACTAGAACGGCCTGCTCGTCCTCCTGCACTTCCTGCTCAGGTTGCCCATTTGTCCTTCTCAGCTGGTTTTTCTCTCTGCCCCTCACTAAAGCTCCACTGTAGAGCCTCAAAGATAATATATAAATATATACAGTTGTATACAAACGTCTGTTCAGCCCTGACCAAATTACATATTTTTGATATTTGATTTATAAAAATAGAAAAAACTGTGGCATGTGCAAACATTCTACCTGTGTAATTTTTCCTGTGCCACCTGCTGCCACACACCCCCAAAACATAATCCGTATGTGCTCATGCTTAGTTGGCAAGACGTTCTTGTCATCAAATGCTGCTGTTTTTTTTCCTAAACATACTGTGCCATGGCAAGTACCAGCAAGAGCTGTGAGAGGCGGCATGAGGATGGCTAATGTGCCACTTCCCTTAATCCCTGCCTTGTGTTCTGTAGCAAGGCTACTGCAATACACCTGATGTTCAACCCTGGTGGCTGAGCTGCAGAGCAGGAGTAGTAACGGGAAGGTGGCAGAAAGCTTTCCCTTTCCCTCTTTGCTGACATGCTCAAACTGCCCTTTTAACAATCACTCCTCTTTTTTATTAAACACATAATGACAAATCATGAAATGACATTTCATAAAAGTGGTTATTTTTCTTGAACCCTTTGGACTACAACTATAATCTTGGTCTCTTTTGAAAGCTAACAATCTAATGTTTGTTGTCCAGGTGTACAAATTACTCTAAGTATAGCTGAAGCAGAACAACAGAAGATCACACACAGTAGAAGTGAATTTTTTCGTTTGTGCCTAACAAAGTAGTGTGAAAGTAATGGTTACAGTAAGCTGTGCATATGGTCAATGGACCTGAAAACACAATGGAGCCTTAAGTATAAGCGTTAGCTTGCACTTTCTTAAAAGGCTCCAAATTAACCCTTGATATTAGACTGATCACAGTATAGAGATTATTGAAAGTATTATTTAAGACAATAGCACATAAATTGTGTAAATAATAACAGACAATATTATACAACTTTTATAATGTAATATACTAGATATTATACTTTCATTTCTTATAATAAAGGCCTATTTGATAAAAAAACAGTTGCTGTTTTCAAATCTCCTGCAAGTCACATTCTCATTGGCTGGGAGTGCTGGCACTCGTAGAGTCATCAGCCAGTCGTTTGACCAGCTGTGTGGCGAAGGCGAGCCATCATGTTTGACAGAGCCTGTTTGGTTCTGATAGACTGAACCAAGAAAGAGTCAGCCTGCTATTGACTCTAACAGCCGGGCAGGTGGGCTCAGCGAGACTCTGGTGCCCAAAGTTAATATGGTTGTTAATGCAAGTGGATTTGCTTTGCAGAAATGCAGAAATTCAAGCAAAAATGGCTATAGTTTAATCCTACTAAGAATTTTAATATAAAACTAGAAAACCTAAATGTTTTATCAAAGTTTCACCCACATAAGCACATTTTGGGACTAATAACTATTTTGGATCGTATTGATTGAGACTATGTGAGGAAAATCCACCAAGATCTAAACAGAGGATCCAACCCTTTAGCTGCTTTGAGCGTTTAAAGGCGGAAACACACATGGGTTCTTTTACTACAAAAAACATACTTTATGAAATAAAATTAACAAACAAACATTTATTCTGTAAAAGTTGGATCATAATATGGTGTCCAGAAGTTTAAAGATGAGTTGTAAGACTTCTGAATGATGTATTATGTGGTTGTGTAAAGTGAACAGATCACTGCAGAATCAAAGCAGAGTGTTATACAGATTGTGATTCTGTTTTGATGTACCGTATACGGTTCAATGCACATTAAGAGGTTAATGAGAACCAGCTAATGCTGGTTTGGCTTTGGTAGCATGGGCACCTTTAAAAGGAGTTGGGAAGGAAGAAAGAGGAGAGAGACACAGACAGATGGGCAGGACAGTGGCCAATATAGAAGAACTGAAAAGCTTGAGTTGAAAAGAGACAACAGAGAGTTAAAAGACACTGAAAAGTGTCCGTTTTTTTTTTTGTGAGATCATAAAGAAAATGGCTATTGCATCCTGCAATAGGATCTTCCACCTAGGGTTGCACATGGCATACTAAACAAACCTTTGGTAACTGTGACTAAAGAGTTTTGTGATGAAGTAGTAAGGTTTTGTTTTGATGACTTTTCCATGCAGGCCATGTTTGCACAAGCAACGCTTCACAGTAGGATTGTGCATCATCACTCTTATGTCAGCTAAACATTCCTGCAGCTCCTTTGCATGTGTGCATATGTGGGTTTTGCTTTGCCTTTCTGGCAAGCATACGAGTACTTGTATCTGAGAGTTTTCTTAGTCTTCCAGCTCTTCCCTTGATTTCCATAAGACCCTTTAACTGCCATTTCATGATGACATTTTGGACAGTGAAAATTCCAAGCTAGAAGCCCATTGCATTCATCAGAGCAACCTCTAAAAGCTGATTTCTTTTTATAGCCTTTCCCTGCTTCAAGGCATCAGCTAGCTTCATGTTCACATCCTCAACCAGCTGGTTAGACAAGCCCTTGGTTGTTAAGTGTTAGTACAAGGTGTAATGAGTCAGAGAAATTATTGCACAGGAAGTCGTCAGCTGAAAATACCTTATGACAATTGTGGCCTGCCTAACAGGTCCTGATGAATCAGTTGAGGTCAAACAAGTTAATTAACTTCTGAGACTTCACACCTGGAAGAGTGTCCAAACTTTTGCAAATGCCACATTTACTATTTTACTTCATTTTAATAGTTTTACTATAATTACTTTATGTTAGCTAGTCAACTTACTGATATTATCTAGTTAAGTAAACCAAAACACCTTCTGAACCAAATTGTAAAGCAGATTTTACTCACAACACAATCCACATTCCATCCCACTTCATCTTATCCCATCTCCTTCCTTTCCTTCTCTCCACACAAACTCGAACTAGAATACTGATGTCTAAGCTATTGGCTCTGAATGTTGATGAGAAACCTCTTCACGGCTGGCAGCTGGAAATTAGACTTCACACACATAGACATGCACATTGTACGGCGTGTTTGCTACTAGCCCTTATATGAGTGTGTATTCTTCATGAGGTAGCTTCATGTCATACTATTTTCTATTCAGTCCTTAAATAAGTAAAAACATTAGACCAGGCCTGCAAGGAGTTGTAGTTCTTTGTAGTTAATTAGCCCATATTTGAGGCCTGATGGCTGAAGACATTGTACTTTGCTAGCGCTGAAGCTAGAGCTTGTGTTGTTATCATTATTCCAGTGCTGCTGGCCACAGTCAGAACAGTGTTTGGCCTACTTAGTCTTTACTGCATGAGGGCTTCATAGAGTTCTAAACAGGTCTTCAGGAGAGAGAGAGAGAAAGAGAGAGAGAGAGAGAGAGAGAGAGAAAAAGAGAGAGAGAGAGAGAGAGAGAGAGAGAGAGAGATTTTTAAAGCACTTGTGACT
The DNA here is from genome assembly GCF_015220715.1 of Pygocentrus nattereri. Taxonomy (NCBI): domain Eukaryota; kingdom Metazoa; phylum Chordata; class Actinopteri; order Characiformes; family Serrasalmidae; genus Pygocentrus; species Pygocentrus nattereri. The sequence continues at coordinate 14,692,979 of NC_051236.1, read as the reverse complement.
GCATTTGGCCATTTAAACAGATATTTCTCTTTATGCATTAGATAAAATCCACTGGTACCTCTGTTCTTTATAATTGGGCTGTGTTTTTTATGGATGTTCAGGGCATTCATTCCTTTACTTTTGGTAGATCAGTGCTGTCTAATATTGTGATGTGCTAATGTTCTAACACAGACACACATGTGTATGCATGGCAATGCAGAACTGAATGAACCACCAATCATTTCTTTAATTTACAGCAGAAATTAAATTTCAATTAATTTCAGTGCCAGCAGAAAACATACATTTAGCAGAAGATTTCACAAAAAATGCAAACTAAATACAATATAATATTTTCCAGTATTCCATGTGTCCATCTTTTGCCTTAATTACAGCTTCCATTCTTTTTGGGACAAATCTATAGGGATACTTTTCCACACTTCCAAAGTTTGGTCTTATGTTGGTTGTATTATCTGCTTCTCTCAGATACATTCAATGATAAGCGTCTGGACTCTTGGGTGGCCAGTCCTTCATTTTAAGAACACCAGCCGCTTTTTGTCTAAATTCAATTAAATTTTTTTGTCTATTTCCTTTTTTCATTAACGGCTTCTTGGAAGCTACATATTATTTTCAATCATATAGTACTGAACTATATTCTCAAAGGAAGGACAAAAACAACTGTGGATTCTTTCAGATCTGAAGTAAGAGTGGAGCTTGATTTTCTCTTCTCAGAGATGAAAGCTTTAAGTACTGTTTATCTGAAGGGGACAGTTTTGGTGGTCTACCAGGTCTTGTACAGTTGTTAGGAGTCCCTTTTTCGCTATACCTTTTAATGGTTTTTTGGAAACTCTTATTTGTTCCCTTACTTTCTTTTAACTTCCACTTGCCTTAAGCAATTGGATTATCTTTCATCTAATTTCCTTAGATCTCCTTCAGCCATTTTAGATGTACATGAGATAATTTTGCGAGGCAGGTAAAGTGTGTTTGGGTAGTTCCTTGCTTGAATGTTATTGTCTCTTTGAAGAGGAACACCTGCTTTGGGAAGAGCTTTTGTTGGTAGAATGCAGCTATAACTCATTGGTTTTAAGATTGGAAGGGTGGAAGAGTTAAAGTGGCAGTAGATGCACAAAACTAAGGAGTGGACAAATTAAATACTGATAAATATAATATTGTACTTACTGTTGAAGGTTTTGGTGTAATTTCTGTTAAATATATGTTTCTTGCTGTTTTTGAAACCGAATAACTTGTATTTTATGGCTGTTGTGATGGGAAATTGTATAAAAGAAGATTTGATCTCTGACTTTTGCACAGTACTGTGCACATTCAACATTAATGGCTAGTTTAGTGTGTGTAGCCAGACTGAGCTTTCATGTTCCGCTAAACTCTACATGAGTGTAGGTCAAAAGATGAGTCAATGCTGTGTGTATTTCAGTGTGTGTGTATGTGTGTTTGTGTGTGTGTGAGAGTGTGTGCATGTTCATGCATCGGTGCATGGAGAATTCTCTCGCTGGCTGTATCCAGCTGGCTGTAAGTCATAACAGCCTCTTATAGATTTTTAATCACCTCTCCTTCCGCCGTTGAAAATGCAATTGCATTGCATTTCCGTAACAAGGAGGCTAGCAATCTTTGTCTGCTTTGCCGCTGCTAACATCTCAGATAATGGAGTGTGCCTCTTAGACATCAAATTTTCAATCAGTGTCAAACATGGAGGTATTGATCCTCGGCCTGTAATGGATGTTATTCAGTTGCGTTAATATAGCCTGTGCTGAATGAAAGGCTGGGAGGCAGACAAGCATCAGACTATTCTATGATACCTTGATGGCTTAGAACAATACAAAATATGTTGTCATGGCAAGTGAAATCAGCTTAAATCTTGCTAATGTATTTAATATTTCTTTTATTATTGTTATACATTTTAACTTTTATTTTAACTAATGAAATTGTCTTACTCTATTGACAGAGAAGTTTACTTGTTTTATGCATTATTTCTTCAAACAAGTGAAATTATTTGCCAACTAATAAGAATAAGACCCTTTAGAGAGGGCTAATTTACCATTAAACAACATGATAAACACGTTGGGAAACTGGGGTTCACGTTTAAGAAGTGTGTGGGCTCGAGAGGCTTGTTAAGAAATTGCCTGTGCTATGTCTCTCTGCTAGGCACTGCAATAGAATGTAGCATTTGAGGCAAATGTGTGGTGATGTAATGCATGTAGTGATGGCTACTCAAGCTTATTTTACTTGTTAACCACTTTAGCTTCATAGCTAAAAGAAAGAAAACCAAAGAAGCACACTTCGGACACTGAGCACTTGTCTTGGCTGATTGACTACATTTAGAGTAAAGAGAAAATATTGCAAATCTGATTTTTTTTTTTTGCCAATCTACTGCTTTAAGATGATGGTACATTGTGGTGCCAGGGTGACAGGCTCGGGGCAAGTGAAAGGCCTACTGGACTGTAAGGAGGGAGGGATGTGTTGAGAAATGTGGCGTCTGTTAAGAGTTTAAATGCACTGACCCGAAAGAGCAGCAGACAAGCAGTTCAGTAATGACACTTCTCAGATGGATCGTTACTCTCTCTCAATATCACTTTATCTAACTCAATTAATTGGATATTGGTTAGAGTATCTATCAGGACTGAAGGTGCTTAGCCGGTGTGGCTAACAACAGTAGTAGCAGCCATCTTGAAGCCTGCAGAGGTGGACGAAGTACTTGAGTTAAAGTAGAGATACCCAAGGTAAAATATTACTCCAGTAAAAGTAGAAGTCCTTACTCTAGACCACAACTTGAGTAAAAGTACAAAAGTATTTGCCTTCAAAAGTACTTACGTATTGAAAGTAAAAGTACTAAAAGAGTAATTCTGGCTCTGATGTCCTGTTACCATATTTGTAACAAGACTGGCTTCATGAACTCATTTTAGGTGAAAATACTTCAGTGTCTCTCTTGGAGTCTTTTAATAGAACGTCATTAATTAGTGACGCTGACGTCTGTTAAAATTATCATAAGCACAAAACACTGAAGGCAAACAGGTTCCATCAGGTAGAACCGAGTCGCTCTGAAATCACTTTTACTAACAAGCAAAGTTTCGGTTTAAGATTATAAATTAATTACAAGTTGAATAAAAACTGACTTTGAACTCAGGATCACAAATAAGTTTTCCTTTACTGTATTGATCTGTAGGTCTCTGTTCATAAACATAAACTAACCAAAACTAATTCACTATAAAATGAAAGTGTTTGTATGAATTCAGAAAATGCCAGTCATGACTGCATATGTGATGTGTGCATATTTCTATATTGTGGTCTATTTACACAAAGTTAGGTTAGTTCATCATTGAGGTGACGTATGTGCTCCCAGATTTTTACGCTGCTGCTCTGACGTTGAACCGTTGCTGCACTGGGTTGGTATGACCAACAGGTCAAAACAAGCTCAGAACAACGTGATCGCTGTGCCCTGATTGGTGTTCTTGCTTTGTGCTTCTTTCGTTTTGACATGTTACATTTTTATACACACAGAAACCAAAAGGAACGACAGATTTCTCAAAGTGTAGTGGAGTAAAAAGTAAGATATTTGACTTTGAAATGTAGTGGAGTGAAAGTAAAAAGTTGCCCAAAATGGAAATACTTAAGTAAAGTACAGATACATGAAAAATCTACTTAAATACAGAAACTAATTACATTTACTTAGTTACTGTCCACCACTGGAAGCCTGTTACCAATTAAAATAAGTTAAACATGGTAACTACAATGGTTATCCCACATGGCACAATTATAAGGTGTAATTGCTGGAAATCACAAGCATGTTAAAGGTATGCTGATTTTTATTGATCTTGTATGCAAGGCATGAAATTATTATTATTATGAGCTCCAAATTGTTTGTGCTTTGGTCGAGTAGCATGTCTCCTACTGCTGTTTATTTCCTACTGCAGGGTTCGGACAATACTTAGTAAATGCCTCAGTTAATACATCGTTATACATCACCAGTCTTGCCTCCACAACACACATGGACCGTCAGAGACTTACTAGCTAGTGTGATCTTTTTCTCTTGTATACAAGTAAACTGCTTTTGCCAGTTCAGAATGTTTTTAATCAGTGAAAACCAAGCAGTAGTAGGAAACTTCATAAGTAGGTCATTTTGTAAAGATGCGTAAGAACTGTTGAGTGTGGTGTGAGAGCGTGAGATTAGAACAATGTGTGAGAGTTGGAAGCCTTGGACTTAAGCAGGGTTTTTCAGTACTCTCTCCACTCCTCGATATAAGCTTCCATTGCTAGTTAGTGCCATTAGCCTTGTACTTCCACTAAGAAACCCTAAGACAGCAAATGTGTCTGGTTGATTGGATGACTGCCTCCATTTGTGGTATGGGTAAAACTGTAAATTATCACCAATTGTTTTCTGTATGATCTAATCTGTAATGTCATGTGTTGAAAGGGAAACTGGCCATGACTATTATTTACAATACAACTCAATTTTAGCTGTGGTTTGGATATTGATTATATGGTCAATATTATATTTTGAAGTTGATTCCTCTGTAACAGTCTACTGGTGTCATTATGATAATGTGTGAGGCAGACTCACGTGTGCCAGGAGAAGTGAGGCGATATGTTAGACGCCTCTTCCCCACCGCCTGCTGTCTCAGCCACACTCCAGCGGCTGGGCTGCTGAATCAACTCTTACGTAACACACACACACACACACACACACACACACACACACGCACACACACACACACACACACACAAACAGCCTCATGAACATTTTGATTGTCTATTTTTGGCATGCCCTCTCCTTCTAACAGACCCTGTATATCTTATAATACCACCCTCAACAAGTCTAATATAATAGTTTGTATGAATCAGTCATGGTAAAAGGTGTGTTTAAGTGTAAGCAGTTATGATTGCATGTGTAAATTACTACTTACAGAATAATCTATTATATAGTTACAAAACATGTCCATTGTATGGTATGAAGAAAAGACAGACGTAGTGATTTAGAATTAAGTACTTAAAAACTTCCTTGTGCACACACACATACATCATCAGTCTCAGAAACTTGTTTTCTCCATTTCTTGTTGTTTTTTCTTTTTTTTCTTTTTTTAACTTCATTTGATATTTACAGTGTGTTTAGATTTTATGGTTAATATGGTAAAGTCTTATATGAAATGGTTCAAAATTGCTTGAAATAAAATCTTACATTACCTTGCATTGTATTCAAGTGCTATTTTTGCAGCAGTTGTACACATTTTTCATATAACGAAAGCTGCAGTCATGCTGTCCATTTTTTTTGTGAAGAGGTGTGAAGAGGTATGAATTATTTTCACAGCAGAGGTTCTCACCCCTCCCTTTTGCCCCTCATTGCTTGCTAGAAGTTCAACACACTACATTTTACACACAGACAGCCAACAGTCTCCTAGATAATCTGATAACACAGTTGCAAGGAAAAAATCTTTTAATTAAATAAAAAATTAAAAATATGAATTAAAATATCTAGGGTTGGGGTTAGGGTTAGTCAATTTCCATTACGCCAGCAGAAGGGCCACTAGGGGGCCTACAGAAAGAGGTTAAAGGCTAGCCAGTCCTTCCATGGTATATTAACATATTAGTTTGTGCAATTAGACTGGTTGATGTGTTGTGTGTTTGTGTGTGGTAGTCTGATATGTAGCAGTGGGAAGGTTTGTGCAACACAGGCATGTGTGTGTGTGTGTGTGTGTGTGTGTGTGTGTGTGTGTGTGTGTGTGTGTGTGTGTGTGTGTGTGCGTGTGTGCGTGTGTGCGTGTGCATGCGTCTGCTCCGCTTAAGGCTGAATGAATCCCACTCAGAGATAATTGGCTGTATTAACCAATCTTTCATGTGTCACTGCAGATTTCATTTGTGTTTCATACACATACACACAACTAACGACATACATACAGTGTTCTCCAATGAGCATAAACTCTGTAAATCTTCTCTCTTCAGTTTATGTTCAGAGATTTGCAGATATACACACACACACTCACTGGTGTGTTCAATTGCTTGTTAACACAAATAGCTAATCAGCCAATCACATGGCCGCAACTCAATGCATTTCGGCATGTAGAGGTGGTCAAGACAACTTGCTGAAGTGCAAACCGAGCATCAGAATTGGGAAGAAAGGTGATTTAAGTAACTTTGAACGTGGCCTTTTTGTTGGTGCCAGATGGGCTGGTCTGAGTATTTCAGAAACTGCTGATCTACTGGGATTTTCACGCAGAATCATCTCTAGGGTTTACTTATCTATCTATCTATCTATCTGTGTGTATATATATATATATAATGTAAAACTTTCTTTAAAATAAAACAGCACTGTATAGCCCTTATTTTTAATCAGTAGACTAATAGAAATGATCCTAAATCACTTCGTGTAAAATCTGACTTCATTCCATTAGCTTAAAGGAAAGTTAAGAACGGCTACAGGTTTTGTTATGACTTTGATGATGTGCTTTACCAAACAATAACATTTTTTGCAACACTTCTTATAATGTCAGTGTGAATGGGTGGGGCTAAACTGCTGTAGGTTGAAAAAGTGGTTATATGTAAAATGTGCTGATTTTCATGACATCACATATACAATGAATTCTAGATGGGCTGTTTTTGCAGCTCACTTTCTATATATGGACTGTGTGGATTGGGGAGTAACTGGTACATTTTGAAACAGGACTGATTAATCAAACTCATTTTTAAAAAGTGATTAAAATTTGAGTTTTCATGTTACAGGCTCTTTAAATTCACTTAAGATGCAGGCTATTATAAAGCAAAACTTTTTATTAGAGTGTAAGGTGGCTGATTTCTTGATTAGGCTAAGAAAAAAGTGAGAAGGACAAGGTCACACGGTCACTAAGAGTGTGAACTGTAAAGCAGGCGTGTGATTTCTTCACCTGCCTCCTCTAAATAGCTTTGGTTGGGACCACCAAGACTTCATATATTGCATGAGTGCAGAGTGAAAAGAGGAAGTTGAGGCTTTCCAGAAGCCTGTCTTTCCTCTGAGTCTTTGTGTTGCTCTCGAGTAGCATGTACAGTCTTACAAAGCATTAATCTTACTGTAAAAGAGATTGATAGTCAATACACAGACAAGAGCTGCTGAATAGGAAGATCTATTTCTGCTGCTGCTGCTGGTTGCAAGAGGGAGGGTATAAAACTGGGTGTTGATTGGGGTGTTGGATGAGACGTAGAAAATAGATGTTAAAAAAGATTGAATAGCGTAATGTGTGTGTTTGTGTACAAGTGTGTTTAATGGAATGTCAACACGTGGGCAGTGATGTTGTCCCAGCCGTAAGCAGGTACAGCAGCAGTAAACCCTTTGCTGGTTTCTCGTATACATCAGGGTACTAATTAAAACGCCTGGAACTGCACCACGTTAACGCTTCTGGGAATCATTGTTTGTTTTTGAAAGTTGGAAGAAAAATCAATAGCTCACCTCTCTGTTTTCACATTGCCCTTCTGATACCTCCTCAGATGCTAAGACAAGCTTTAAAAGTGCAGATACAATACTCTCTTTTTTCTTATAGATATGTGCCTTGTGCCTGTGATTGTTTGACTTTGTCATTTAGCTTGTAATTTTTAAAACAAGACTTCTGATGAAATTGTAGACATAGTAGAGGCCACTGCAATGCACAAACATTATTTTTTCATAACCACAAATGGATGATGAAGATATTAAATTTCATTGCCTTCCATAATATTGCTGGCACTGTTTAACCTGAATCTGCTTTTAGTTTTTAGAATATCCTCATCAGAGAGAGCATTTGCTTTTGCTTAGGAGTATCAATAAAGTGATGCATTAAACTCAGTAGAAAAGAAGCAGTGGCTTCTTCAGTTTAGTGGAGCTACAAGGCTAACATTACTAACAAACACTAGTCAATAGTCACCCAGATCTTTTCCGTAAATATATTCAAAACTTCTCTCAAACTGCATCCATATCCATGTCTTCATTAGGAACTATAAACTACTGTGAACTATAAAAATGGACATAACTGCACAGTGTAGTTAAACGCTGCAATCAGCCGTTTTAACAGGTCTTATGCCAAATTCTGCTACCAGATTCTGCAGAATCTGGCTCCTCTTTACATCCACACACATCATGTAGTTATATGGATGCTACATTACATTTGTGATTTACAGTTTGTATTTATAAACACATATTTTCAGTTTTACATTTTTGGAAAATTTAAGGAGCTAGGCTTCTTGTGCCTAGGTACTCTGTGGGTCAGAATTCTCTACGACACCACTGTCATGAATAGCTGACCGCAATGTTGTGTGAAGTTCATCTTTCATTTTTCTTTTTTTTTCGTTCATTTTTATAGTGCATAAGTCATATAGTGTGTGCCAAACCACAATGACAACTCTGTGCAACCCTAATGAAACAGTGGATGTGGTTTGAGAAAAGTTTTAGGGATATATTTTTTGAAAAACATTTGGGTGGCTGTAGACTTTAAATGTGTTTTAGCAAAATTAGCCTTGTAGCTTCATTTCTAAACTAAAGAAGCCAAATTCTTATCTGATTAACTACATCTTGGGTGAGAGGAAAATTATTTAAATTGTTTTTTTTTAACCATACCATTCCTTTAAGTAAAGAAGAGAGGGACACACAGAGAACAAGTAGCTATATACAGAGAAAGACAGAGGGAGTGACTTCATTTCTAAATGTATGAAGGACCATACCCTTTACCCCACTGGCAGTAAGATTCTATTAAGATAACTAAAACCTTCTCATTGTTTCCTAAAAGTGCACAAATCAAATACATGACAAAAAATAAAGCTTTACTCTGTCTGTCTGAGAGGAGCCATTCTCAAAGACCCTGCAGTTAAATATAGTAATAGAAAGAATACAATAAAGACTGTGCACACACTCACACACACTCTCTCTCTCTCACACACACACACACACACACACATTGTTCAAGCAAACTTGAACTTGACTTAGTGTGAGAGAGAGAGAGAGAGAGAGAGAGAGAGAGAGAAAGAGAGAGAGAGAGAGAGAATCAAAGAGAGTAAGAAAGAAAGGTCAGAGAGAGAGTCAGAGAGACAAAGTCTGAGACAGACAGGGACAGTCAGAAAGAGAGTAAGAGTTAGAAGAGGAGTCAGGGAGAGAGAGAGAGAGTCAGAGTAGCAGAGAGTGGAAGTCAGAGAAGGAGAGGGAAGAAGAGAGTGAGAAAGTCAGAGAGAGAGGGAGAATGAGAGAGAGTGAGAGAGTTGGAGAGTGAGAAAGTCAGAAAGTGAGAGAGTCAAACAGAATCATAGAGGAAGGGACTTAGAAAGAGAGAGACAGAGGAAGGAGGAAGAAGGAGAAAGAGTGAGGGAGAGAGATGCAGAGAGACAGAAAGAGAAAGAGAGACAAAGAGAGAGAATCACAGAGAGAGAGGTAGAAAGTCAGAGAGACAGGGTTTGTAAGAGCAAGAGAGTCAGAGAGAGTGAGAAAGAGAGAAAGAGTGAAAGAGTCTGAGAAAGAGAGGGAGACAGTCAGAGAGAGAGGGAGAAAGTCTGAACTGAGAGAGGGAGAGAGTCAATGTCAGAGAGAGAGAGAGAGAGAGAGAGAGAGAGAGAGAGAGAGAGCAGATTTGGTTTGGCCTTTATTAAGAATATTAAATACTTCAACATTAAATTAATGATCTGTGTTTTGTGAATAAAGTGTGGGGGAGTCATTTGGGCTTGTGCAAGTGTCAGGGGGGGCAGATGACACTTCAGGTTAAAGTGACTGCATGTAATAGTGGTGACAGTCACTGTATTAACACAAATTATTAAGACCACCAACTGCTTTAATGCCATTAACACAGTTTTTCTCCTTTGACCCTTTAAACATTGAGTAGTTCCACCATGAAGCCCCGCTGCTCACGCACTCTGTGTTGCTTTGACTCTGCAGCTGTAGCCCTCTTGTTCAAATACAGCTTTCAAAGAGCTTTAAAGTTCCAATGATGGCTCTCTTGATTAAACTAATTATTTGATTAAAGTTATTTCTGACTTCTGCCATGCTGTGAACTGGTGTATCACCAAAGTATGTAGAGTCTGAAGTATTATTTATAAGCGTACACGCACAGCTGATACAGCAATATCAGTAACTCAGCAGACTACACTGCACAGTGCTCATGGGAGAATTATGATAAATCAGCAAGCAGCAATAGTAAAGTGGAAAAATTCAGTTCCCTTCAAAACAAGATGTAACATAGTGGTATGAGAGCAAGGGGCTACACTCACAGATGAGTTAGAGCCATATATGATATATAAATGTATATGCAGTTATGTGCAAATGCTTGAACACCTCTGGTTAAATTACATGATTTGGTGATTTTCTAAGTGAAAACAACACATTCACATTTTAATGCACGGCTACTGTTTACTTACTGAATTTAACATTTAAACTCAGCAACAGAATGAATAGATAATTAGAAAAAATAAATAAAAATTCTGCACTAAAATGTACAGAAAATGTCATATTTTAATGTCTTAGCTGTAGAGGATGTGCTTACTTATTTTTACTTTTAACATGCAGCCATGGATGCTCTTACAGGACAACAGTGATAAAAGCTGGAAAGTCTTCACTCTACAGAATTCACATGACAAAATAATGTAAATAAATACATTCCAATGATGCTTATTTTGTCCACTCATGTAGCTATAAAAGGCACAGCTTTTTGAAAATAGGAATGTTTTCAGAGTTAAATTTGGGCAAATAAGACAAATGTGATTAATCTTGATTAACAACACAAATGAATGTGATTAATTATTTGAATCAGTTCACAGCCCTAATGTGTGTTTAAAGACAGTGAGGCAGCAAACAGAGAAGGAGGCAGAGTGTGTTTGTGTGTATGGAGAAAGTGAGAAGGGAGGGGGATCAGGACAGGGTGAATACAGACTTCAAAGAGTAAGAATAGGATCAGTTCAGCACTGATCTTCAACCTGGGGCCAAACAGAGACAAACCCAGAGAGAAAGAGGGTCACACACGCACACGCGCACACACACACACACACACACACACTCACAAAGCCCTAGAGTATTTCACAACCTTGTGTGCATGTTTGTGTGAGTGCATGTATGACTTTTGGAACAACACATAAAAAGGTTTTAGATTAATGATTCAACACTGTCGTGTTTTAATGATAATAATTATAACAAGAATGTGTGTAAAAATGTATGTATGTTAAACGTGTCAGACTTAATTAAAGATGGAATCGAGTTCCACAGTTTAGAAAGACAGAAAAGGCTGAACTTTTGCAATATTTTTCAAATGACTGAAAAATCACTTCAGTGACTGTGTTTACATGTGAGAGCCCAGGATCTGAAATTTTCGTAGGTAGGTTTAGTATACAAAGTAAAAGGGGCTAGTTTGTCAAAAAGCAGCCTTTTCTGTACGTGTGTCACGCAGCCTTCTTATGACAACCCATGTGACACTCTTAATATCACTGCAGGTCTCCGGACTTTTAAAAAGGAGCACAGGTGTATTGCATGGTGTGATGCATCTAGAATGGTACACTGCTCAAAAAAATAAAGGGAACACTCAAATAACACATTCTAGATCACAATGAATAAAATATTCTCATTGAAGACTTTGTTCTGTACAAAGTTGAATGTCCATCCATCCATCCATCCATTTTCTAAGCCGCTTCTCCGTCAGGGTCGCGGGGGGGAGCTGGAGCCTATCCCAGCAGTCTTTGGGCGGAAGGCAGGATACACCGTGGACAGGTCGCCAGTCCATCGCAGGGCAGACACACAGACACAGACAGTCACTCACACCTAGGGACAATTTAGCATGTCCAATTGGCCTGACTGCATGTCTTTGGACTGTGGGAGGAAACTGGAGAATCCGGAGGAAACCCACGCAGACACGGGGAGAACATGCAAACTCCACACAAAGTTGAATGTGCTGACAACAAAATCACACAAAAATCATCAATGGAAATCAAATTTATTAACCAATGGAGACCTGGATTTGGAGTCACACACAAAATTAAAGTGGAAAAACACACTACAGGCTGATCCAACTTTGATGTAATGTCCTTAAAACAAGTCAAAATGAGGCTCAGTATTGTGTGTGGCCTCCACGTGCCTGTATGACCTCCCTACAACGCCTGCGCATGCTCCTGATGAGGTGCCGGATGGTCTCCTGAGGGATCTCCTCCCAGACCTGGACTAAAGCATCCGCCAACTCCTGGAAAGTCTGTGGTGCAACGTGGCGTAGGTGGATGGAGCGAGACATGATGTCCCAGATGTGCTCAATCGGATTCAGGTCTGGGGAATGGGTGGGCCAGTCCATAGCTTCAATGCCTTTATCTTGCAGGAACTGCTGACACACTCCAGCCACATGAGGTCTAGCATTGTCCTGCATTAGGAGGAACCCAGGGCCAACCACACCAGCTTATAGTCTCACAAGGGGTCTGAGGATCTCATCTCGGTACCTAATGGCAGTCAGGCTACCTCTGGCGAGCACATGGAGGGCTGTGCGGCCCTCCAAAGAAATGCCACCCCAGACCATTACTGACCCACTGCCAAACCGGTCATGCTGAAGGATGTTGTAGGCAGCAGATCGCTCTCCACGGCGTCTCCAGACTCTGTCACGTCTGTCACATGTGCTCAGTGTGAACCTGCTTTCATCACAGGGCGCCAGTGGCAAATTTGCCAATCCTGGTGTTCTCTGGCAAATGCCAAGCGTCCTGCACGGTGTTGGGCTGTGAGCACAACCCCTATCTGTGGACGTCGGGCCCTCATACCATCCTCATGGAGTTGGTTTCTAACTGTTTGTGCAGACACATGCACATTTGTGGCCTGCTGGAGGTCATTTTGCAGGGCTCTGGCAATGCTCCTCCTGTTCCTCCTTGCACAAATGCAGAGGTAGCGGTCCTGCTGCTGGGTTGTTGCCCTCCTACGGCCTCCTCCACGTCTCCAGGTGTACTGGCCCATCTCCTGGTAGCGCCTCCAGCCTCTGGACACTATGCTGATAGACACAGCAAACCTTGCCACAGCTCGCATTGATGTGCCATCTTGGATGAGCTGCACTACCTGAGCCACTTGTGTAGATTGTAGAGTCCGTCTTATGCTACCACGAGTGTGAAAGCACCACCAACATTCAAAAGTGACCAAAACATCAGCCAGAAAGCATAGGTACTGTGAAGTGGTCTGTGGTCCCCACCTGCAGAACCACTCCTTTATTAACTGTGTCTTGCTAATTGCCAATAATTTCCACCTGTTGTCTATTCCATTTGCACAACAGCTGTGAAATTGATTGTCAATCAGTGTTGCTTCCTAAGTGGACAGTTTGATTTCACAGAAGTTTGATTTACTTGGAGTTATACTGTGTTGTTTAAGTGTTCCCTTTATTTTTTGAGCAGTGTATATAGCCCGGCTATAGCTTAGAATAGCTGCGAGGTATTGAGTCACTGTGTTGATCTACTGAGCGGTTTTTCTATCGTGGTGTTTTTCGCGTGTGACCTCTTGCTGTTTGTTTTCTGGTTTATGCTCCTTTTGTCTTACCCATTGGATTTGTTTGCTATTTCTCGGATTTTGGATTATGACCATAGGCCTGTCTCTTCGACCACGATATTGCTTTTCCCTTTTTGGATTTACGCGTTTTCTACTCACTGTACATGTGTGCCTTCTGGACTTGAACTTTGCCTGGTTTCTGACTACGAATTGGATCTGTGTTTACATCAGTAAAGCCCTTTCAGTAACCTTCATCTGCTAGCGCCTGACTGTGCTTGAAACCTAACAACGTGTGATTCTTCCTTCACATGTTCCTTGGATGGTTGTTCTGATTTCACTGTTAATGGAAATATGGAATTAGTCTCAATATTGCATATGTTTAAATGACAACTTCATACTCAATTTGGAAAGGTTGTCGACATACTTTTGCTCACATAGTGTATGTATGTATGTATGTATGTATGTATGTATGTATGTATCTATCCATCCATCCATCCATCTATGAAACACATAAGGTACCTCTTTATAAACTATGACAAACAAAACTTTCTTTGATTTTGCCCATGCAATCAAAACTTAGGAGCAATGGGACTCAGCACAACAACTAAGGACACTTTGAAACAGTTGCTTTAATACACACACACAGAAAAGGCAGCTGTTACCACTGGCTTTTGTGTTGCACAGAAAGCAGCCACAGGAGTGCCCTGCAGAGGAACTCATCCATTGAGTGACTCCCCAGGGACAGCGCTCTTGGCTAGGGCAGAAACAGTCTCTGTGGGCCACCAACCCCCCTCCAGAGCAGCACCACTGCTGTTCAAACACGCTGGAGATAGCAGTGCATGATTATGTGAGGCTCATACATTTCAAAGGCGGACAAGGGAATTCAACACACACAAGAAAATAGGTTACTGATTTAAAGGCCTGTATGTGGACCCACGTTCCAGTTCCTCACACTATATAACTGCATAGCTTACACTAGAAATATGTCTTAGCTAATGTTGCTAACAAGGAATGAAAACAAACAGCAATCAAACAGGATAAATTATTATAAAATATCATTATAAAGATCATGATAACAGGTGGCTCACAACTTCAATTAATTGGATGTTAAATCCAATAGGCTAAAGTGCAAAATGGCAAATTGAACACATATATACAATGTATAGTATCGTGTGTATAGAGATATATTGTCATATTTAGCACCTGGTTGCAAATTCTTCAGCTGATGATCATCTGAAATCTGAGACTCATAAAGTCTAATGAGTATCTGAGCATCTTCTAGGCAGATCTCTGCCACAGTCATTTTCATTGCCTGCAGGTTTCAGAATCTATTTGCATTCACTCTCATCTTTATTTTCTTCATGCATTTGGATTTTAGAAATTAAGATTTTTTTTACAATGGCCTGTTTTACTGGCATTGACACTTATTTGGTCCTTATGTTGACATACTGACCCCTGATGCAAAAGCCACATCTAGAATCAAACAATCCTTTTATTGGCTCTCATCTAAATTAATCTATGATGCAACAAGACATAGTCTGGAATGAAACAGCTGCCCAAGAGCTGCCAGGGACCACTGACTTTCTATAAAAATGTATTTCTTACAATGGTTCATCCAAAATGCTCTTGAATTACAGCGGGTAGTTTGCACTTTACCTTCATATTAATTTCAAATGTAATGTGCTAGAATACAAAACTGAAACCAACAAAAAAACGTTACTTTGCTATTATTTACTTATTGCTATGTGTATATAATATGTCTCTGGGTCAGATGTATTTATGAATGCCAGCAATGCACCTGATATTAACATTTGACTTGCTAAGGCAAACTGCATACAGAGTTGCCCACTAATTGCATTCATTCATGAGACTTGTGAAGCTTCCCATCCAGAGGAGAACCCATCCTCCTCTGATCAACACTGGATAGCAAACAATGGCTCTGGCTCTAGAGTTTGTGAAGCAGTAACACAGACATTGAGCACATATTGCAGCCAAATCGTGACATATTTTGCACTGCATCTATCTTCTCAGACACCTACCTCTGATCTAATACAGTTATTCTGTTAGTAAATGTTTTTTCAGCATGTGTTTGAGGCTCATTATTCCATTATCTGTTACATCTACTGCCATTGTTAAAGGAAAACTAGTGCAAAAAGCTTAGTATATAGAGCTTTCTATACCGTAGCACTAAAAGATATATTTTCTCTTCAGGTTTCTCTCTCAGAACGATCTAGCATTTATCACAATGTAGCCATCCACTCATTACTGCTAAGACTCTCTACAATAGCAATACAACAGATCTGTGATAATCAGTGGATCACAGAGTGCATTTTGATATACTTCATGTAAGTGATCATTAATGATGCATTTCCATATAAACTTTTTACAACATAATTTTAAGAAGAGCCATTCCTTTAAAGTTGTTTATGTACGGCCTAGTGGAATACACCAGAGAGAGAGAGAGGATGTGCCTGCCTGGGGGCTTATGGGTAGGAGTATTTTGTGGTGGCACCAGCTTCAGCTTTGCGTCATAGCAACCACTGTGAGGTTTCCTGAGACTTTTTTTCGAAATCCACTCTCACTTGAAATGACTGAAATGGTAATTAGAAGAGAAAACACACTCACACGTAGCTGTTTCAGTCTCACAATGGTGCGCTACTTAGTCTCGTGTGTTAAGTGCCAAATGATTAGAAATCACTGAGTGATTTGGTTTGCTGCTAGTGGGATGTGTGTCTGTGTCTTTGGCAACATGAGTCAAATTCCGTGTGTGCGGAATCTGTGGGATGACACTTGCCTAAAGGACGCACATATATACGTTTTATAACTCAATAACTTCTATGTGATTGTAATGTTTACCCTGCTTATTCTGCAAGAGTTTAATAGGTCCCCCCTTGTGAGCCTTGGTTCCTCCCAAGGTTTCTTCCTCAGCTCTGAGGAAGTTTTTCCTTGCCACTGTTACCCCTGGCTTGCTCACTTGGGGGTTTTTACATTCATGTTAAAACTTTGTCTGTTACTGGAATTCTGTGAAGCTGCTTTGTGACCACATCAGTTGTAAAAAATACATTTGATTTGATTTGATTTAATTGCTGCTCAAACCAGTTCAAAAAGGTTCTGTTTAGAACCATACACAATACATCCTCTATCAATCTGAAGACCCTTTTCATGTGCATGCTGCAGAACCCTTTAATCATGCAAGTGGTTAAACCTTTGAACAGTTGAATGTTTTTGGTTCTATATAGAACCATTTTCTTTACTAAAGAACCCTTGAAGTGCCATCTTCTTTAAAAGTGTATGTAATTTATATATGAAATCAGCATATTAACACCATTATCACTAAAATTAAGTATATTTTTGAGTACATTTCATTCAAATGGAATTTATTTGTGTGCTCTACTCTTTTTTTTCTCCACCTTCCACTTCCTAAACTGTTAACCTGTTATGTGATTACTTTCGCCTTTTTTTAAAGTCACTATAATAAACATTTTCATACAGTATAATAAACATTATCAGCACCCAGAATCTAAGGCTTGTCTGTAACTGTATTCTCATTAATTAAAGATTCAGATGAGTTTTAAAACTGCATTAAATTGCACAATGTTGGTTTATGTGAATTGAGAAAAAGAGGGTATGTTTTGCTTTAAAACCCTTGAGCTGTTGTCTCCGCCTTGAGAGTTTCATGATGAAAGTTTGTTTAAGATCAAATCTCTCTCTTTTATTCTCCATAACTAATCAGCAGTGGCGCACTCTCTCTAGGCTCCATGTTGCACCATCACAAAAACAAAGATCCTCCCTTGAATTCATTAGACGGGGCAGCAATAGACACAGGCTGTCCCTCCTGAGTTCTTCCACAAAAGGGCAGAAATAACAATGCCCACTTTTTGCTTGATCAGATGTAATCTGGGGTTTGCATCATTATGGTCTCTTAATACCACAGGTCATTATAACAGTTTTCGCAAAGCTGGACATATGTGTATATACAATGACACATGCTACATACTACAGATATTACATATTATACAACAGTTAGTTCTGGCCACACAAGCTGACTGGTTGAGAAGCGTTCTAACCGTGCAGTTATTTTGCCATAGCTTAAAGTTTTTTCACAAACACTGTATCACTCTGCTGAGATGCAGTTGCTAAGCAATGAGTTTCACAGCTGTAGGAGATGCTCAAGCCGTTTGAACGTTTTTACTTCTTTTTTTTGTGAACAGACAGAAAATCAATACGTTTAAGATTACATTTGATCTACAGCTGATTTGGTCAGACCAAGAGCAGATGAGACTACACAAAATTCCCAAACTGTCATTAGCACTGAGCAAGCTTTTCAGTTGGCAGCTGTGACAGAAGAAAGCCTAAACAACCTGAAATTAGCCAGAAATTAAATGTAATAATTTCTTACTTTATTTATTTAACTGTTGTATAAAAGCAATAGAACACTCTGTGTTGTGTTATCGCATATTTCATTGTGCTATTTTGCAATAACGCACTCCCTCTCGTGTTCGATTGCTTAAATGGTGCATTTCGCACACAAGAAATACATACTCCACACTACACAACAATGCATGCTACACAACAATGCATGCTGCACAATAATGCATACTACATACTTATTATCTATACACAGTAATTCAGGGCCCCAAATGGCCATTTTTAATGAGATTTATTCATTCACCAAATTGATAACAGGCCTACCCAATCAAACAGGAGATATTTATTAATATTAATTAAAAATATTTATTAATCTTTTTATAATCATAAAATTGTATTTGTTTTCTGTGAATTATGTCACTGAATTATGGCCAATCATGTCATTACACTCTCTACCAAACCCCGCCTTCTCTTCGCAACGCTTCAGTCACTGCACAGCAACCGTTGCTATCCCACATTGCGTCAATCTCATTTCGTTATCGCGCGCCAGTGTTTGGATTTGAAGCTCCACACTGTTTCGGTTAGACGATGTCCGTAGAATGTCGTTTTCTACCTTAGTCTTTTGGTACTTACACTCTTTCACTACAAAGGCTGAAAAGGGCTTTATAAAAATGTCAAAGGTAAGACAAGAATCAACGTTTTGTATGGTCGTATGCTTTATGTTTTTATCTCGGTCATCTACCGAGGTAACGTTAGCCTACCAAGTTGTTCACAGGCACACCCAATTATTCATTTCCAACTGATCGAACAACTTATATACAACTTATAACTTTTGTCGTCGACCAAGACACTTAGGTGAGATTCCTATTCTTTACCTTCTTATCAGAATTTTTCCTTAAATGGCGCCAGAATGTAACAGCACCATTTAAGATGGAACAAGAAAATTTAAACAAGACGCCGGTGAATAAGAAGCTGACTTCAGCCTTGCTGGTGAACCTCGCTTGTTTTGGTGATGTAGGTTTTACCAGTAAACTGTAGTTACCGCAAACAGGTGGAAAACCATTGCGCGAGAGATTAGACGGAGTGCAACTGGCTAGCGTTAGCACAGATGAGCTCGAGTTGAAGTTCTTCTCGAGTTTAGTGCTAAATTCAACTTTGGAGAGGCTCAAACTGGCTTCCCACTTGCCAGCTTAAAGTTTTTCGTTCCATTGAACGGAAAATTGGAAAAAGTAACCTGGCAGATAACAAGCTAACTTCAGCTTCGTTTAGGTTTATGCAGTAATGGGGTGATTTTGAATAGCAGTACTGAAAGTCGCAAGTCGCGCTGTGTAACTAGACCCATAAGGCCCCGAGTAGCTTAAAGCCCCCCTGTCCATGCTACATACTCCCCAACGGTACTTACTACATACTAAATAACAATGCATACGACATATTACAGAACAATGCACACTACATTCTACATATTAGATTACATTTACATTTTCATACAGTTACATTTCCGCTCATTTAGCTAGTAGTAATTAGAAAATCCAGGACCTGAAACTAGATTAAAGTTCCAGAGTTGAAGACCTGTGCTAGAGCTGCACACTATACAAATGCATAATATATACCACACAACAATGAATAACACATACTACAAATGCTTGCTACATTCTACACACAATTCTGATTTTTTAAAAGTGATTTCAGATGCGTTAAATTCAATTAAATGGACACTGCCAAAAAGCAGTTTTTATGTTCATACTTTATCCTACATACAGCCTGCAACTGGAAATGGCAGCAAATTTGGTGACTCTATATCCATAATGAATCTCAGCCCAAAACACATGCAGCATCATTAAGTTTTTTAGTGTCTTTAAACAACAGTTCATTAAAAAGTATTTTTTTGCAAAGCTGAACACAGAGCATATAGTGGAATGCCTCATAAAGTGACCTTTCTTGTTAATAAATAAGCAGCATAGCTTTCCCAAACATGATGCAATTAGGACTCTTTTTGCAGATCCAGTAAAAAACAGTGCTGCACATTTGAAAAGGATGCAGGTGCAGCACTGATGGAAGGAGTAGTTTTGGCTGATTAGGGGATATTTGATGTGTGTGTGTGTGTGTGTGTGTGTGCGCGTGCGTAAGTGAAGGGTTCATGCTCATTGTTGCAGGCTGTGGGCCTGTGCTTTAGGGGCGGAGCTGCTGCTATGTCAGTCCTTTACCCTGCACTGTTGTCTACCGCACTGAGCAGCCAGTCAGCAATATGTTTTCTCTACATAGCTGTTTTGTGTCCTATCTATATAAACAGCCAATGAAGCGTACAGAACCTTTTGTTATTGTATTATTTGATACTTTTAGGCCCTTTTGGTGGCATATTACAGAGAATCTATTTTTTCTTCTAAATTCTATCATTTTTTTCAGTAAAATTTTTGATGTACTATGTAAACATTTTTAAAATTTCTAAATATTCAATTTACTCCCAAAACCAGCTTAGCCTGCTCATTCACACTGAAGTGATAAATAGTGTTGTTACTGCAGTTAGTCAGAGTTATTATAGTGAAAGTCGAGGGTGGAGGGATGATTAACGTTTTGAGGTTCCTAGGTGTCAAGAAGCAAATGTAACATTAATATATTGTTCACTGCTTCATTTTGTTCCTTATTGTATTTTTTATTTTATATACAAAAAATCTTACACAACATAACTATAGCTAGACAGCAAAAGGTATTTTTAGATGTTTTAAGATGTATTTTGAGTAATAACAAAATGTTATTAAATGATAATCAGTGGACTGTGTATAGCAGAAATCATGTACATTAATTATACATTTCATTTATGTATTATTACCACTCATTATATTTGTACAATGTGATATCATTACATTGTTTTTTCTCTGCTGTGATGAAAACAGTGTTGACATCACAACTTGGCTAATTTGTGTTGCATCAAAAGTATGCATCACGTGCTAGAGGAACTACCAATATAAATACGAACTGACAGAGGAGTCAACAAATCACATTTTGTTTTAAAACGATTAGGACCAATGTTTCCTTAGATACATTACTGACTGCAAATATGAGCAGTTTGTCAGTTGTTAGAAATGGAAAACCTCAGAACAAAACCTCACATCAGATTAAATTTACAGGTGTAAGAAAAACATTCTTAACTTATAAAGAAGTTAATGGAACTAAATATTATGCACTTTAGGAGCATTTCTGTTGGACTCTTCAACATGAAATTCTGGCACATTGTAAAGGTCAGATGGTGTTTTCAAATTGTGTAGAAGTACAAACAATGGAGATACGAGATTTTGTTCCGACAGCAGCGATATATATATATATATATATATATATACACAAAACATACACTCCTTGCTCGTTAACACAAATAGCTAATCAGCCAATCACATGGCCGCAAATCAATGCATTTAGCATGTAGAGGTGGTCAAGACAACTTGCTGAAGTGCAAACCGAGCATCATAAAGGCGAAGAAAGGTGATTTAAATGACTTTGAACATGGCCTGGTTGTTGGTGCCAGACGGGCTGGTCTGAGTATTTCAGAAACTGCTGATCTACTGGGATTTTCAAGCACAACCATCTCTAGAGTTTACAGAGAATGGTCCAAAAAAGAGAAAATATCCAGTGAGTGACAGTTGTGTGGACGAATATGCCTCGTTGATGTGAGAGGTCAGAGGAGAATGGGCAGACTGGTTTCAGATGCTAGAAAGGCAACAGTAACTCAAATAACCAACCAAAATCTCTGAGGAATGTTTCCAACACCTTGTTGAAAATATGACACAAATCAAGGCAGTTCTGAAAGCAAAAGGGACTCTAACCTTTTGCTAGCAAGATTATGTACCTAATTAAGTGGCCAGTGAGTATTTTTTGCCTCTTTTGATAACATTTTGTGATTCTCTATCTCTTTGCAGCTGTGTGTCTTGTGTTGGGCTGTATGATTTTCCCGGATGGCTGGGACGCAGAGGTGATTCGGGACATGTGTGGAGAGGAGACAGGGAAGTACACTCTGGGGAACTGCTCAGTGCGCTGGGCCTACATCTTGGCCATCATCGGCATCCTGGATGCCCTCATCCTCTCCTTCCTCGCCTTCGTCCTTGGAAATCGCCAGAGCGACTTCCTGCAAGATGAAGTGAAGGCTGACAATAAAGGTGAGAGGTGGCTACCAGAAATGAGCTGATGCTATGAGCTATATGCAGCATTGTGAAGATGGTGATAAGGCTTGGCAGGTTCAGAAGAACAATGGCAACAGTCACATATATAGTATAACAGAAACGTGACTCAAGGCTATAGAGGAAGTAATTATGTTTGACATATTTAAGGCAACTACAATCCAGCTTCATAGAGAGAACAAAGAAAGGACAAAGTTATTAAACACAATAGGTTATGTTTTCATATCCAGGGATTTGAATCTGAAAAAAGAGATTACATCCCAAAAGCACTCCACTTGAGCAACAAAAAAGTGAATGTACCTAGTTGCCCCTAGATTTCAATGTTCAGACCAACAAATCCCATGACTGACAAGTTGGACAGACAACAAAGACAGTGTTTTGGAACATAGCAGGGAAATTTGCACCGCTGTGCAGGTGCCATTGGAAGAGTTGGAGTGTTTGCTTACTAGGTACAGCATATTGTAGGCTACTTTGGGGTATTCACTTAAGAAAAAGAATAACTTTAATAATAGTGGAAAACAGGAGACAAGAGAACTTTTAAAACTTTTTTAAAGACTTTTGTAAAACAAAGAAAAATATCATGCATGTGTGTCCTAAAAGAAGCCTGGGGTTAAAACATCAAAATCCAAGTCAGAAATATTAGAACCTGAAGCTCTCAGGTACTAAGCCATCATTCTCTAATCTAAACGGGATTTGAACCGAGAACCTTCTGATTCTCATTTGGTCAGTTGAGAGATAACCTTCTACTAGATGGCCCACACTAACATTCAGCCTTAGTCTAGTAAACCGTTGCTTAGAGTGAATAGAGCAAAATATGGGTCATCCTTATGTTTCCAAAGACCTATTTTCCCAGGGTCTTATGTTCTCACTGAAGTGTCTTAGAAACAGCTGTATGTTTCCAGAGTGCTATGTTTCACCAGGCCCTGTGTTTCCTATAACAATGCAATTTTTGTAAACAGCCCAATGTTTCTAGGGCACTATACTGCAAGGGCCCAATGATTCTTCACTTAAATTTTCTAGAAAACATGACCTTAACGATGACCTCAGAAACCCTTTCATACTCAAGTATAATGTATCACATAAAGATTGGAGAAAATACAGAAAACTGTGACCACCGAACCTTGAGAACATAGGACACTAAAACATAAAATGCTAAGAACTTAAAACCCTGGGAACATCAGATACCGGGACCCTAGCATGCTAGGAATATATGACCCTGGGAACACAGGACCATGGAAACACAGGACTCTGAGAACAGGAGCCTCAGGAGCATAGGACTCTCAGAACATGGTACTATGGGAACATAGAACCCTAGGAACATGGCAAACTGGGAATGCAGGACCCTGGGGACACAGGGTGCTGGCAGTATAAGACCCTAGGAACACCTTGGGAAAACAAGACCCTGGGGATGATATATGATGCTGGGAACGTAAGAACCTCTGAACATGGGCATGCTTCTGGAGACCATTAGCATAAGATTCACTTGATCGCTGAGGCATAGCCACATTTAACACGATTGACTGAAAAGGATAAAAACAACCAAAGCTGTCTCAACATAAGCCCTGGAGTAACAGACGTCTTTAATATCTGGCAGAAGGTCTTCCAGATCCAGGAAATCATCCTGCAAAGCGCTAAAAGGCTCTTTAGTCCCCTTCCATTGCAGACAAAATGGCTGCTGCGCTAATGTGGGTTTCAGTTAGATGATGGGGCTTGTTCAGTAGCGCCTCCATCTTGTCTTATTTACTCCTCTCAGCCGACTGATGTTCATGTTCGCGGCTGGTGTGGAGGACGTGGGCTGAAGTAGGGTGGGGGGGTTTAGTTCTCTCATGAAAGCGTAAGAGGGCACATGTTCATAAATATTTCATCTCCTCTCTTGAGCAAGACTTCTGTGGTAGACTGCTCCGTGCTGCTATTGTAGTGACAAGCAGATTTCATCATCCTGCTAGCTTTTCGATCACCGTGCGGCAGTAATTCAGACGCCTTTTCAGTTTGAGAGGCAAGATTGTGCTGCACTAGAAGGCTTTAAGAGAAGGATGTGTTTGCTTGAATGCTAGTAAATCATTTATGATAAGCTTCGTTACCATCTTGATAAAGTGCACTACAACATGGGGGGTCAAAAAAAGCAGAATGGAGAGAATAAGTGAAGGAAAAGCAGAGAGTGAGCAAGAATGTGTCAAGCTGCCCAAAGAAAGAAGGAAAGAAAGAAAAAGAGGAGAAGAAGAAAAAAAATCACCACCCAATTCCTTCATAGCCTTCTGATTCTATTGAGGAAGTTGCCATGGTTACGTGTCAGATTCCGGCAGGATAAGAAGGGCTGCTGCTCTCTCCCCAGCGACTCGGCACTCTGCAGCTGTGCCTTCTCTTTCTCACAGACACACATACACACATCATCACCCCCCCTTGCTAGCTGCTAATTCTATTTCATCAGAGGGTTTTTAAGGCGGAGAGGGGGATTGGTGGGTAAGTGGAGAGAAGGAAAGCAGGAGGAGGGAAGACAGGCAGGGTGCTTTTTGTGTGTGCCGTTTCTATGTGCGCTGCATCTGTAATAGCCAGGGAATCGGTGTTGCAGCATCAATAAAAACCTGGTGGCAGGTTGCCAAGCCACCCCCAGCTTCTATTTGTTCTCTCTCACTTTAATCCACTCTGCTGTAACCTCACCGTTTTCTCTCTCTCCAAAAAGCCCTTCATAATTCATCAATTCTCCCTTCCTGAGTGCAGCATCACTGCTGCTATGTTTCAGATGGCTACCCCCAACCCCCTG
This sequence comes from Pygocentrus nattereri, assembly GCF_015220715.1. NCBI lineage: Eukaryota > Metazoa > Chordata > Actinopteri > Characiformes > Serrasalmidae > Pygocentrus > Pygocentrus nattereri. Next base: position 14,668,288 of record NC_051236.1, on the reverse strand, counting down.
CCTTCCTTGTTAGTGCATGCACACATCCTACTCCATCACCATGCTAAATGCTAAGCGGAGTCACGTCCCGTTAGCGTTACGGAGAGCAAGCTAGAACCATTAGAATCATGCTAATGAGAGAGGAGCCGCATTCCTGTCCTTGTTACAGTTTATGGTGCCTGGAGGAAATCCTGTGGCTGTTGGACATGATCTCTCAGTGATGCCTCCGTACAACTGGACAGGAATGGCAGAAGAGAAATGCTTGTACACTGTCCACTAAGTTGATCTGTCAAAAGCCACGTTGCTTATCCACTGCACAGTTCCATTTTTCTGTGGTTCAGATATGTAAATAATGGAAGTTTTATTTCGAAACAGGCTGATTATCGAAGAATATGTAGGCCTACTTCTTAGTTTTGCTGACCGAGTTAGAGGACAAGTGCATTTCCAAATTTTTTGAGGAGTTTCCAAATTCAGCCCACTCTTTCTCCGGCCTCCCACTCTTCAAGCCTCCTGCTGATTCCCAATCCCACTCTGGGGTTTGGACGGCGCTCTGCTGGCTCTGTAAATCCGATTGGAATTGGGAAACGAGGATGGTATAGACTCCCACCGCTTGGACTTAAGCCATCTGATTTATGAATGGAAGCACTGCACTGTATGTAGTGCCTTTCCAAGGATATCATCTTTTTTCTTTACTACCAAAGCAAAAGACAAACTAATGTCCCTAAAATCTCAATAAAATGGCTCAATTTGAAATATGTTCTTCAACTCTAAACCACCCAAACAGCATTACCAAGGATTACAACATCTTGATTACACACATTTTTACACATTGATGGTAACTGTTTGCAAATGTGTATTTGACAAGAGTGTAAACATGAAATGACGCATAAATCTGAAGGTAGCGATTCAACTGCATTAATTTTAGAATGTTATAATCAATTATGACCAATTACAATAATATATCCCAGAAATAGGATCATTATTTTGGCCCACAAATCAAGAAGATTATTGTACCAAAAATATTAATTTCAAATTATTGGAATTCAGATTCAATCATGCACTGAATTGTTTACTAAAAGATTGTTGTCAAATCATTGAGAGGTCAGAACATTACACCCCTAATATTTGATGCAAAGCCCCAAATGCAGCCCAAACTAAACAACACCTTCTATTCTGTCTTTACAGACTTTGGAGTATCCAGGGTAAGTCTCTCTCTCTCTCCCCGCTGCTGTGGCTTCCGTGGTTGTGTGTTGCTGTGTGCGGTGGTTTTGTGCTCCAGAACGTCAGTGTTGTGGTGCTGTAGTATCCTGACAGTATGTACACTCATGTTGTCCAAGTGGGTTAATACTGAGCCCCCTCCCCCCAATGTATATTAGCTCTCCTAAACCTGAGCTTGATCCTGAACCCCAGTGTCAAAGTGAATACGAAGCTATTAGCCAATCCGGACAATGCCTTTTAGAGATGCTGCTGGCTCAAAAGAGCAAGTGTCAGCGTTCCGGAGTGGTTGGAGTATACGCTGGAGGCCTTTACGCAGCTCAGGCAGAATTGCGCACTATGCTGAAGGCCCTTGAGCACCCCCCTCCCTTTAAAAAAATGCAAATGTCTAGGCCAGGGCGCACACGTCAGGTCAGAGAACACGTTTGGTTGAGCCGCGACACGTTCTCAGCAGCCCCGCAGGCGGGCGGGCGCGCACGCATGCACTTCCGTTCACGTCTGTAAAAACAGAAAGGACAGAAACAGGAGTGGGGAGGGAGACCTCCAGCTTAATTACTAGATGACAAACACGTAAAATGCACAAACAAAAGAAATGTGACATGAACAGCAGACAACAGAATGCATGAAAAATGTATGCTTAAAAGCTTCGCTGGTGCACATGGAGGCAAAAAAAAACGTCCAGCAATTTGTATTGTATTAAAATAGGACAGATTTAAGTTGCAGTGGGCGAGAACGTTATTTGTTTCTTTGACAGTAGGCACTTTGTAAGAGTGAACTGATGGATGCCTCCAAAGTCAGTTTGTACTTTTTATATTTACGAAATAGAAGGAATGTGGTGCAACACACACAACAATGGGTGCCATTTGCTATTGCTGGCCTAATTTAAACATTTATATACTACTGAGCAAGGTTTATTATTATCACATTGTGAAGATAGGGCCTACTCCATAATTATTGCTACCTTTTTTAAGACAATTTCTCTGTTCTTTATCACTGTGTTTGTGGTTAATTAACTTACATCAAAAATATAAAAAACACCCTTCTCACCTTTTTTTGAAGTAAATTTAATCCAAGAAAATAAAAACCCTTATTTTTTTAAACAGAACTACGTCATAATTGTTGGCATCCTGCGTTTAGTACCTTGTGCTGCCTCCCTTTACCATAACAGCAATGAAGACTATAATGCTTGATGAGTTACAGCGATTAATCTGAGACCACTCTTCAGTACAGAATCTCTACAGATCCTCCTCTTCAGTTCACCAAATAGGTTTTCAATGGTATTTTGGTCACAGAACTGGGACAGCCACGTCAAAAGCTTGATTCTGTAGTTGAACCATTTTGTGTGGATTTGGACATATGTTTTGGATCATTGTCCTACTGAAATATCCATGCAGAACCTTTTTTGGCAGAGGCAGCCAGATTTTCATTTAAAATCTCCCTGTACTATAAGTCCAAGATAGAATATATCCTTACAAAGTTCTCAGGGCTTTTGGAGGATAAATAGCTCGAAAATATCACAGATCTTTTTTGTATTACCATGCTTGTTTTTATGCCAAACCCACTTTCAGCTTTGTTGCCAAAAAAGCTCTATTTTTGTATCATCTGATCACAGAACCCAGTTCTTTTTAAGATTCCTCTAGCATCATATGAGATGCCATCTGATTATAGTTTTGGAGACATAGGCCCAATCTCATTTCTTCTTTTTACCCCTACCCCTTGTTTTCAAGCGTCACCCTAACCCCTTGGAACTGAGTTACAAGGGGTAGTGGTTGAAACCTTGCCCTATGAAATGGGACAACCCTCAAAAAAAAAATAAAAAAGCTTAACGGTACTCTGTAGGTGACCCAGCCCAACTTCAGTGATAGCAGAAGAGGGAAAAGTTCATCAACCTCATTACTGGGCTTTAGTTACGTTTAAGGCATCATATGCTTTCAAAGAGGGGGTATAAGACAATTATTCGTTCGAATTTTTATCGTTATTTGTTTGAATGTTCCCATTCCACTTTAAGTAGTGCAGCAGTGGTTACATTGTGGCGCTTCAGGTGTCAATACTGCTGGACTATTTAAGGTGGAACGGGAAAGTTAGCTAGCTAGCTACCAAGACATTATTTTTTATGTTTGTTATGAAGGAAATGACCATACTACATTGAAATGCCATTAAACTAAGATAATACAATGGTTATTGTAATTTTATAAAAGAAAATTCTTCCATTTATTCGTTTCTTTGGTCGCTTGTGCAGCCATATTGCTGGGTTTTTTTTGTTTGTTTGTTTGTTTGTTTTTTTCATAACACTCTGTTAGATTGTGCCTCTGAAAAACACTTCGCCCTACCCCTCCATCTCAACAATTATTGGGACACCCTAAACCTACACATGAACAAGCAAAACAGAGGGCTAAGTGGTAGGGGCAAGGGGTGAAATGAGACTGGGCTGTAGTGACCCCAAAATGCTGCCATCTTATCCAAATCTCAAACCGTAGTCCTCTGAGAAACTTTTGCCTTTCTAACCATCCATCTCATGGAGTGTGGGGACAAGATAAACATGCGTCCTCTTTTAGACACATTTTTATAGTTTAATATGTTTTAACCTTCTTACTTATTGCCCAACTGTACGGGCATTTTCAGATATTTGGCTTTATTTTTAAAGCCACTGAATTTAAGGAAAACACAGTTTTCTCTGGTTTCATTAGTTCTATAATCTTCCACATGTTGAGGAATGAATAAAGGAATTAAGCTTCTGTGTCACCTCATATTTATACCACAGTGAAACAGGAAGTCATAGATGACCACTTAAAAGTACATAAACATTCAGATGGAGTGAAATATGAATAGGAATATACTTCAGTTATATTTTGTTTATAAGAATTTGTAAGGATTCAAGTTTTTTAGATTAAATTTTCAGTGTGAGATTGAGGTAATAAAGACATTTTTCAATGCCTTTTTTGTCCATCTTTACAATTTGTGCTAATAATTTTGGATCTGACTGTATGCATACACTTTTTTACCATAGGGTCCATCCCTATGCATGCCATGTATTATATATAGGGTATACCCCTCTTTCTAGTATGATTAATGGTTATGTTTCCTTCCCAGCAGCCGCTGCATCTGGCCTCTACGCTCCGACTGGATGGTGTAAGATCAAACAACCAAACTAATTGATCGATTTATCAATCGATTTGCCTTCTTTAGATGTATGCATGCAGTCCTAGCATGCGGCTTGAATCTGCTTTACTCAAAGATTTGAATGTTCTCGTCTGGTTGGTTGCTGCTGAAAAAGTGTTGCTTTAATTTTCCCTCAGCCATTTCTCCTAATGCGTGATTTCCCTTCAAATGTGCCTCTCCCTAACTCCCCCCTCACCTTGTATTTCAGAGGAAGCAGTTTACCATTATGAACTTAGCGTGATATGCCATCAACAGCAAGCCTTGATATAATTAAGGATTTTGTAATTAGCTTAGATATATTGGAGCCGGGATTACACATATATGGATCGGCTGTTATTGGAGTGCTTCTGAATAGAAGGTGTACACAACAGTATTCAGTAACTACCTTCTCATTGTCCACATTTAGGATGAACTTCAAAAGAGTATTCAACTCCAATTGAGTAATTCAGTAGTTCATTCCTGTCTGTGATCCAACATTTTCAAGGCTCTTCGTTTGCTGGAATATGAGCTTGCAATAAAGTGAGAGCCATGTAGTGCAGCAGTTTGGGATAAGAAAATGAATTCTAGTCTGTTAAATGTTTCTGTAAAATGGCTACAGCAGCGCATGTCTTAGCTGTGAAACACAGTAATACCTTATCCTCAGGTGACCAGTACACTAACCATTTTAAATTGTTTTTCTTTATTTCTGTGCCTTACCTAGAGCTTTTCATATGTATATTCCACACTAACTAGACTTGACATTGCTGTGTTACATCAAAATATAAGTTAACTAGCAATAAAATGACCTTGCAATAAAGTGGTATTTATGTGACTTATGGTTTGTGATAGGTAAGTAGATAGGAGTAAGTCAGAATAAAGACACACTGATGGGCTCAGTTGTTGCTATTTCTGTGTTCAAAGCTTCAGCTTTTCTGTGACATTTTTTTTTAAACTAGCACGAACACCACAAGTACTTCAGATCTCTTTTGAAGTACATGGGGAAAAATAAGAACCCAAAGTTCACACCATCCTACCGTTATGTTACAAATCTTACAGAATGTGGTGCAAATAAAATATCTTGTCTAGAAGATCCTTAGGTGTGCTGGCTTTAATGTCCACATCTTGAATCACTGCTAAGACTTTGCTAACTAAATAATGTTTGCTAAACTTTTCAAAACTATCGTCAATAAACAAAGATAATATTGCTCTGTTTTTTGCTAGAATGCTTATTTAATGAAACCAGGTAAGGACAGTCAAGTTGTCCACCACACTTAGCCAGACTCGGGTAATTAATATCTGTAGATTGTCCATCTCAAGCCAACTCATAACGATCTCCTGCAAAGCAGAGAAACTGCGTCTGGGCACCTGGCCCAAAGCCTGCATAAACACACGGAGCAGGGGAGCAAAGAGGGAGGGGTGAACCAGGTGGCATCACAGCGCTCCACCGTATGTTTCTCTTTTCCTTTCACTCTTTTTTCTGTCTTTAAACGAGAAAATGCTGGAGCTGGTCACCGTCTGGTGGTGTGGCGGATCAGCTGAGCCAAGTGGGACATCTAACTGTGTGAAGTTACAGGTGTCATAAGCAGGTCATTAATAGTGTTATGGCAGATTATTGCTGGTATAATCTCCCTCCGTGTTACTGCAGTCCACTTGCCCTCCTGTGGCCCTCTCGGATTGATGTGTCCACCTAATCCGGTTTTCATTAAATTGGCCAGTGCTTCTCGATGAGTCATCTGAAAGTGCTTCTGCTATTATTAAACTAGCAGGCCAGACAAACAGTAAACCTCCGTCAGGCCTCGGTCCAGTAACTGAGGCGTATGTGTGTCATTTGAGAGGCTTTGATATAATAAGAATGCTTGGCATTTTATAAAACACCTATTTTTGGCAGCTGCAGAATTCAAAGTACTATTTCCAGGTTGTCTGTTTCATCAGGCTTCCTTGCAAATGTTAAGTTTGTGTCAGTTGGGTAAACAAACACTGACACGTCAATTACACGTAACAAAAATATGACCATGTCAAAAGGCAGTGACCACAGAACTTGGAATGGCACCAAAAGGGTCTTGAGATGGAGTGTTTGGCTCTAGGATGGAGATGCACAGCTTCATTCCTTGAGGGCCACTGCCTCTGCACAGTTTCGTTAGCTTATTGAATTTAGCAGATATAATGTGCATTAAGGCAGCAAAAACACTCAATTGTTTCACACTGCTGCCCTCAAAGACTGGACTAAAAACCATATGACAAGTCTGAAATGCCTATAGGGGGGAGCACCCTACTGAAGAGCCAGATAGGTGGTCTCGCTTATGCAACAGTTCCTGTGTGACGTATTTTTAAATGGCGATAAACTTCCATCAGAATGTGACCTTTAAATGATATTCCACTTGTTTGTGTGATTCCTAAACAGTGGATGGGAAACAGAGAGGTATTTCACCTCACCACCCTCTGTGGTATTTAATTACATTGTGTTCATCATGATGAAGCTGGAATGAGATACATGGTTTCCATTCTAAATTGCAGGGATGAACTGAGTGGCCAATGTGGAAATACAATTTTTATGCATTGCCAATCATAACATTTATATGTATAGAGTTATAAGTGCAGTAAAATTAATAAAATGCAGTCATTTTAACACAGTACTTCAGCTGCACCTAACATTCTGCTCTTCCAGTTATAATAAATGCATAATCAAATATTAGTTTGAAATATCACCAGTTCGATCTGCCAGTACCAAAATAATTTCAGTATAATTGCATCACTTCTGAAAATTCTACTCTATAAATGATAGTTTTATCCGAAATCCGAAATTTATCCGAAATTTCCCCTTGTGTCAAGTGTACACAACAAGCCAAGATGTTTATAACATGAAAAGCTTATAGAAAATTCTAGACAATTACAAATATTTGACCGATAACCACATGCATAAATCATGACACACTCACTTAACTGCGTTAAGTAATCTCACACTTGTTAATGTGGTTTCTGACACTGTATGACATACTGTTATCATAAAAATGGACAAAAGCACAGTGCATAGTTAAATACATAAATAGCAGCCAGAATTGTATCTACTCTTGTCCTCTTTTGTAGCAGTCACTGCGCATTTAAGTCAAGTGTGCGATGATGTAGAACATTGGGTTTGCACAGTGATAATTGGTGAGGTATAAACTTCTAGTATTAGTAAGCTACATTGGCCCTGTAGCTGCAGTGCAAACTAAAGAAGCACCAAACCATGTCTTGATTGACTACATTTAGAGTAAGGAGAACATTGTGCAAATTAGATTTTTTGCCAAACTACTGCTTTAAGATAATGGTACATAGTGGTGCCAGGGTGAGAGGCTCAGGGCATTTGAAGAGCATACTGGACTGTAAGGAGGGAGGGATGTGTTGAGAAATGTGGCGTCTGTTAAGAGTTTAAAAGCATTCACCTGAAAAGGCAGCAGACAGCAGTTCAGTAATGACACTTCTCAGATAGATCATTGCTCTATCTCTCTCTCTCAATATCACTTTTTCTATTTCGCTTATGAGGGAGGAAGACAGAGATTGGATATCTATCACAATGGAAGAGCCAAGACTGTGCATCTGTGTCTGTTTGTTTGATATAATGTATACATAGAGAGACAAGAGTTTTTAGTAGAAGGTGGAAGAGAGGGAGAGATAGAGGAGGAAGAGCAAGAGTGGGAAAGACAAAGAGCATGTACACATTTTGCATCACAAAGATTGCTTATTTGTGCTTGTATGTGTGCGAGCAGCTGTCTGATGCTGGAGGGAGATTTGAGGAGCACGGCAAGTTGCTGAGCCTGAAAAACACACAGTAACAAAAATTATACTATTGCCTCACTGAAGAAAGACAGGGCAGGAGGTGATTTCAAAAGCGAGGATTGTCCAGTGGTAGACCTCTGAAAGAAGCCGTTGGTGAAGTGTTCACGTTATATGAAAGATTACTTTAATACACTTTCATGAATTCTTCAGCTGTAAATCTGCCATGGTGAACTCTTAACTGCTATAGCTAGACCTAGTTTGATATCCCATACATTTTATTTTAAGCTTCAACAGGCAGTAACTTATATTTTACCTTTACTTATGTAACAGTTTTACTGTGACTATCGGTAAAGACTCATGACACAGAACTAGCACTACCTGGTTGGACTGCTGCTCGTATGTGCAGCCAGTGACATATCCAAGACTTCTAAATAGCCGAGAGTGATTTTTTTCCCCTCAAAAAATTGGTCCCACCCATTAGAAATCAAAACATGATTGGTTGTCAGTTTCTAATTATATTAGTAGTTAATCTAATGTGTAGGGCTTTCTGCCCAGCTCATGAAGCATGTTGGTCTTTTCTTTTGAGGGATTTTGATGCAGATGTTGTCAGATCTGCCAGTACAAGTCACAGTTAGGAAAATGTATGTCAATCACATATTTCTCTCTCACTTAAAGTGTCCCTGACAAAACAAGCAAGCAGGTTATTTGAGCTTTGTAAAATTATTAACAGGGCTTGTTATGGAGCTTTATAATTACACCATTGCTTGTAGATGGCTAGATGTTGCTTCCTACTTGCATTAGCTACTTGTTTCAGGATGCTACTATAAGCTGTTAATTTGTGAGAAGTTAACTGTTTATAGTTAATTCCCCCCATTAACATGGATGGTTCCAGTGTTTTCCCACAAATGTACTGTACAAGCGTGGGACACAGGAGAAATTTCTCCACCATGTCTGCAAATATGACAGTGCTGACTCAAAACAAGAGCTTCAGTTTCAGAAGCACAGTTGTAGTGCTAAACATTCAAGTAGCAAGCACGATGTGTCTGATGTACCAATCATACGATGAAATCCTGAGTTCTTAAACATTAGCTGCAAGATCTTTAAAATGACAGTTTGTTCTGCATTTTGCACTTTTTACTCACCATTCAGATGCCAGTAGAGAAGAGCAATACAGTTTCCTGCAGGAGGCTCAAACATGTAAGGATGAACCACACTGATTGGTGCTGTCACTCACCACTGTCAATGGAGATGAACGAGTTATTTCAGAGTAGTTCTCCAGATGGAAGAATGTGTGGCAGTAGGTTAGTTGTGTGAGTGAAATTTTCACATGCTCCACACAGAGCCAGAGAGCCTTAAAGAAAGTGAATGTGCAGCTTTTTTACTTTTTTGCTCCAGTCCAGAGAACAGTTTTAGTAATTTTTTTCCCTCATGTGTCTCATTGTAATAATACATTGTTTGAATGTAATTGTTGTAGTTTACATCATATAGTTATATATTTCAAACCTTTATGCGCAGATTTCAGCAACTGCTCAGTGACTTCTATTATAATCAAGTTTCATCTGTCTACAGTTTTCTAAGTACAGAGAAACACATCAAAATGGCCATGCATGGAGATCATCAGTACAGTACAGATGTACAGATCCTTTAAGTCATTTGGAAAATTCTGCTTTGTGAAATGGCTCACAGGAGAGACCGACTATAATCCAAGTTTGCACATGCATACAGGCAGTTTTTGAAGTTACATCCTTGTCACTAATTAAACACGTAAAAAGGGAAATGTGATGGATAGTTTTGCGCTTGTGCGCTTGTGGCAAAAACTATTGTGCAGTGTTTGAAGAACTACTCCTTATATACAATGAGCATGCATACACTCTGAGGGCAAGTCAAACTAGTAACGCAAGTCAGCAAAATAGATGGCAAGAGGTTGTCTTTTATCCTGAATGTCCATTCTGATCTATTTTTAGCCCTTCTCTTCCCCTGCAACTCTGTACTGTCCTTGGTTGTGCCCCAAAAATCCAAATCAACATAAAACAGCATCCTTTCGTCTTTACCTCCCCCATTGCATTCTGTTTTTTCCTATATCTCTTTTCTCTGGAGTGCTTGGACCAGAGACTTCACTACAGTGGTCAGTTTATTACTGTTGGTGTCAGAGGTGTGGCATTATTACTGTATGTTGTAGAATGGGTCCTTTGATGCTGATCAGTGGTCAGTGTTGCTGCTCTGTTTCACATACAGATTTTTTTGAGGCTAGATCAGCACCAAGGGGAGACTTCAATCACCTGCATCCACATTCACTCCAGTTATGCTCTACCTAAAGTAATAGCAGAAAAACAAATTTACACTATTTTCTTCTTACCTTATATGTAAGGCATGTTTGGTGTCTGAAGTTTTGCACTGGAACTACAAAGCTAATGTAGCTAACAAGTAATGAGAGCATATGCCTTCCCATTATCACTATAAAATGTGTGATTAATTGTATCATTTGTTGTGCAATCTGAAGTAGATGTATGTATGTGGTTTCTGGTACTGCATCACACTGTTATCTATACAAATGGACAAAAATAGGCAACTTATATTATAGCTAAGCCATCTGGAAGCCTGAATTGTGTCCATATCTTTGTTCATATTTTATATATAACAGTACCAGATATTGCAATCGCATCACATCTGCCTTTACAGACAAGAGAGTGCATCTAATGCAGATGAAATCCCTGCCCTTCCTACAGGCATAAAGCACCTATAGGACCATTTGCTGGTTTTGGTGGTGACCTGCATCTAAGCTTCCGTTGCCACTGACCAGCATTCCGGCATCCAAAACACGACATATATTGGTTGCTCTTGACTAGCTATGCTGGTCTAAACTGGTTTTTCTAGCAACCTTGTACCGTAGTAAGGAAATTAGGAGAGCTAATACAGGCTAAATTAAATTAGCTAAGTAACTGAGGTAGGCAAGTTATACCTGATTATCCTCTGTCAATAACTTCAGCTCAGTAGATGTATTTTCACTTTCAACATTGATTTTAAGCCAATTTTTCATCAGAAATATTACATTTTACTCTTTCACTTTGTTTGAAGTCAAATTAAGCTGGACTATTGATGTGAGTTGTGAAAAGATTTATTTTTCATACAGACTGTCTATACAGTGACAGCAGAACCTATTTTGAACCTTCATTTTTTACTGTCTTTCATTGAACCGTGCACAGGGGGACAGGATTGGCCTCCACCAGGCATCATCATACAAGAAATATGGTTCATTTACCTGTCTTGCCTGTTCACCCCAATGCTTGCTGGCTTAACTGTACCTCAGGCTGCCTGATTAGCATTACTACCACTAGGTTATCCTACTTGTTTGCTACATTAGCCTCACAGCTCCAAACCAAATAAGTAAACATCAGACACTGAACATGCCTTGGCTAATTGACTGCATTTAGAATATAGGCAAAATAGTGTAAATTAGATTAAACAGACATGAATGTGGACACACACTGCTGAGATGCAGTCTGGGTGAATTAGTCCATTCTGGTCCATACATACTTGCTGCCTGTTGACTGCCTCTCTCTTTCTCTCTTGTTTTTTTATAACTCTGCAGATTGAAATCCGTGACACAAAGGATCCACGTTTTGGAGTGCAGCGGTTCCACTGAAGAGACGCCACCTCCTCCTTTATTCTCTCCTTTCTTCATCTCCCCTACCACAGTCCTTCTCTCCCTCTCCTCTCAGGTCTGCGTCTCTGACCTCAGTTAGGAAGCTGCTATCTCAGCTCTTTGTATTATAGGACTGGCCTGGAGCACACTTCAAGAAGAGAACTTATTCTGTACACACACACACACACACACACACACACACACAAAAAGAATTCAAAATCAAGACAAAAAATCAGCTTTACAAAAACCAACAACTCTGGGAAAGTGATTAAACTTACATATTGTTATTATGATTATTATGATTATTATTATTATTACTATGATGAAAATGTTACGGTGATGATTATGCTTGCAACAGCGGTATTATGTTCAAATTTACATATTTTATCTAAAATGGGGGGGGGGAATACTCATTTCTAGCTTTAAGAAAATAACAATGAATTAATGCATATGTATAAGTGCTTGGGTGCTACTGGAGACACAGATGAAGAAAAAAATCAAAGCCAAAAATCAAATAAAATGGAAAAAAAGGAGAAAAATTTTGTACAGCACAAGATGTAATTTTGAAGACCGTCTTTTTTTCTGGAAGATTTTAAACTTCTTCCTTTGTACACATGGTCAGCAACAAGAGACTAGTACAAGAGAAAAGAAGTAGTTCATTTGTAAATAATAGATTTCTATGGAGACAGGGTACAGACATGACGCTTTTATCGACCCGAACTATATTCCTTCTACACCCTGGAGTGGATTTATTAAATTGATCATCTTTATCTCTAGATCAAATCTGAACTACCAATTCTCAGAGTTCATAGCTCCACACCGTGAGGAAAGCCCACGTTAAAGGTTAAACACCCTAAGATTGTTTATTTTGGCATGGATCTTTCCACTCAGAGCTTCATGTCACTCAGTTTCTTTCCTTTCCTTATATTTGAATCATTTAACCTTTTTGACAAACAGTGGGGGAAAGGTTGGCTAGCAAAATGACATTTTTAGCATTCTGGTTCCAATAATTTCATGACCTGTTGTTTATTCTTGCTTGTATCAATCCTATTGCATTTGTTTTGTTTGTTTGTTTGTTTTTGTTTCTTTGTTTTATCCATTTTGTCTCGAGGAAAAGCCCTGCATGCTGCATTTTACTCAGGCCCGACGTGTGGAGCACTGATAAGTTGTAATTCACCATCTCCCAGACCCTACGAATCGAGCATCAGTGAGACTGTATAATGGCACAGCACAACAAAGCTGACCACAATGGGTCATAATAGGATCTCTAGGAGCATCTGTTGGACTTCAAGGCAAAACAAGTTGACTGAAGATTTATCTCAGTGTTGGCTTCTAAACTTTAGCCTGGCACCCATTTTTGTGCGTCATGCTACAACCGACCCCAAAAAATTATTATTTTTTTAGTTACAGAAAGTCTTAAACTCTGCACTAGTCTCAATTCAGGCCCACAAGTCCACAGCTACATCTGGAAGGACCTTGATCTTACGTTGGAATCGTCATGTTTTACATGGGGGAAAATAAGGTTGGCTAGCACTAAAACATCAGCTCTTTTTGGGTCACATCTGTGCAGTCATGTGATTGATTAGAACGAAATGACAGATTTACTGTCAGTTTTCCTAAAAGGGTCTGGCTGATGCCAGCTTGGTGGTTAAAGGCAGGTCCAGAATTGCCAAAACAGCCCTAAGCTCTTAGTTTCCTAACTCAGAGCGTGACAAACGTACATGCAGTGCGTTTTAGAGGCTGCGCTGTAACTTGAAGGCCTTTGATGTTGCAGTACTACTCACAGCAATCCCTCGCTGGGTCTTCAAGCAGAAATGGAGATCATTGAGGCTTACTGTGCACTTATACAACACTTACTCTATATAGATATTTATACTCAACGTGTTTATATTATCATTGGAAAGGTTGCATTTTCATTTTCTGGTCAACGTTGGTTTTCTAAGTTGTCCCTCAAAAGAACCTTCGCACATGTGATACCCCTTTTGTGCTCCTTGGGTAGAGCTTTGCTTGTACAAAGACTTTCCATGGGCCCACAAGAATGTTTCATTGATGCTGGGAATCGCTTCTTGGGTCAGTCAAAAAGGACTGCACAAACACTGCACTAAAAACTTGCGGGTCTGGCTAGCACTGTGCAGTTTTGAGGTTGGACGATTTGTCAAGATACATTTGAACGAGGACACTAAGCTGAAGAGTAAAATGTGAAATTCCTCCATATGGTGCTTTACCCTCCAACCCCTTCATCCATCAGAGGCCCCGCCCTTCCAGCCTCAAACAGCCCACAGCCCTGCACCGGAGAGAAGGGGAGGATGGATGTTCGGGAAATGGGTGCAAGGTACGGGAATATAATGGATGAATGGAAAGAGCAAAGAGAGGAGTGGTAAAGACCAAGGCTGGGAAACCGAAGCAATGATTCATTTGTGGACATGAGAAAAAGCCTCAGAAATCCCTACACTGTACACCTTTTCTCTTTTTACACACCATCTTTCTCTGTCTTGCTGTCATCCATGAGGACTTATAAATGCAGCTCTGTGTTTCCTTGCTAATATATGAACAAACATAATAGTGTTTTTTGGATCATGTTTAATTTCATGCCTTTTAATTTTTTTTTTTATAAATGCAGTCACACTAGTGGCTCTCAGCCCAAAACCCTGGAGAACACCACCTGCACTGGACAGTTTAACATGTTGCAGCATATCTGATAAAGGCTCATAGGCTGTAGTCACAAAGCTGCTGATCTAGGATCAATGTCCTTTCTTATTTATTATGACTCTACCGGTGGGAACAGATCCTAGATCAGCACTCCTACTCCTAGAAGCATCATGAATATAGGTCCAGGTCTGTTAAAGGAGCAAAAACACTAGACTGCAGCGTAGGACCTTCTAGGACTTGGACCGAGAACTGCTGAACAACAGTATACCATCCTCAGGAGTTTTTACTCAGCTCAAAATGGGAAAAACCCAGAAAAAAGTTCAGTGGAAGAGAATGTTCTTCGAAGGACGTATGTGTTTGAAGGAAGTTTAAATACAGAAATATTAGATATTTTTAACTGTTTTTCATGAAAGAATGAAAAAGTCATGTGCCAGCTCATGGTTTAAACTGCACTATCATACATTCTTAAAAATAAAGGTGCCACTAAGGGTTCTTTGGAGTTTGCCTTCAGTGAATGGCTCTTTAAAGAACCGGTTTTGTAAATGAGATTTGAACGTTTTTAAAGCTGCTCTACATTTTTTCTTAAAGAAGTAGCTTTACTGTGTCAGGAGGGAAAAAAACACATTAAGATGTGGTGAGCATGGGCTTCTGCAAGTAGAAGCTTGAAATAATAAGTGTCGGGCCGGATTTCACAGAGGTTTTTTCAGACCACATCATATGTCTTTACATATTAGCGTCACAAGCACAGACTCAAAAGATGGTCCAGCCTGATGTTTGGGTCTCAAATGCAAACTCAGCATTATACCAGTGAAGATGTGATGACAATACATAATCCACTCACATCCTCAGAAGACACATCCTCTACCAAGTTTTGACTGAATTCTCTGAATAATCTTAATGTGCAATTTTCAGATATACAAATAATCCTCAAATTCATCCACTTGTAGTGCAGCTTTAAAGCGTAAAGTACTCCCACATTATATAAAGTTCACCAATCCTAGAACTGTATGTCCAAGCCAAGAGCCATTTAGGAACCATTATTTTTAAGAGTGTCACACAGTGTGTATGACAGAGGTTACTGAAATGAGAGGAAGAAAAGGTAAATACAGTTGCAGAAAAAGAACATGGTATGCTTGTGAAGGGACACAGGCGGGTGTAGGTTGTAAATCCCGACCTGTGGAACCTGTGAGAAATATTTAGGGGCTTTACTGCATATAGAGGAGCGTTTGGGATTTTGGAGTCACTGAGTTTTATGGGCAAATGGCAATTAACAGCCATCCATTAGGCAGCCTCTTGTGAGGATGTGCATTCATAATATCTCCATGTATCTATCCTTCCATCCATTCATCTTTAGAAGGCAAAAGGAAATGGACAGTCCAGGCAAAAGCGCAGAAGGTTTTTCTTTCCTTTTTTGTGGGGTCCTCCCAGAGTACACTGTGCTGACCATACTGGAAATACCTTAATGCCAAAAAATATTCAAGGAAACTTGATTTCCTCTGGATTAAACACCTAAGTTCATCTCTATTAATTCTTCCCATATAATTATATATGTATTGAGTTAAATATATTATTTGGGCTAATTAAAAAAAAAAACCCATACAATTACTAATATACTATTCTTATTATGCCTTTACTGTTTGTCCATTGAGGCTCCACTTATATATAATATAATAAGATATACATATGAAATGAGACAATGAAAAACATTTTTAAAAAACTAAAGTGGCCAGTTTCCCCTTTTGACCCATGACATGAGATAAAGTAGCGACTGGCCTTTGCTGTTTTTTACGAAGGCATCGCCAAAGCTCTCTTGACCAGCATCAGTTCTGCAGTTCCAGTATCTAATGTGAATCCTTTCTTATTCAGTTTTAGGTGTGCATCTGAAAACCACCTCAGTTTCAAGAGAGTTATGAATTTGATATTAATTATTAATATTTCAGTTGTGCACACTGGTAGTTAGCAGACATGCACCGTCACTTTCTCTGACACCTCTCTCAACGATTTTGTCATTTTCTTTGTAATCTTGTGCCAAACTGAAAGGAGCAGACCGCTGTGGACAGATATGACACGACTGATTTCTGCAGTATGTAATTTTTTAATGTATTTTTTTCTGTGCATCAAAGTGTTGAATGCCTTTCTGTTGGAGTTTTTTGCTTTTTGCTCTGGTTGTAAATGTTCTTTTTTTTCTCTGATATTTCTGGGATGCTGCGATGTCTCTCAATAAAACAAAAAATGTAACAAGAATGTTTCTGCAAGATTGTCATGGGGGAGTGCAAAATGGCTGACATCGTCACCACCACTTATACATTGTTGGTGTTGTTTTAAGAGATGAAAACTAAATAAATCAATTGAATATCAGATTCTGAGCTTTATTGTGCCATGACACTGGTGGTGTTCTGTATGATCTGTAAAGCTCAGGTGCACTTTAATGAAACTTGCATAAATGTCTCCAGAGTAAGGGTGGCAATTGATTCAGAACTAATCCAGCATCAATAATTGGCCTCACAAGTGCTCTTATGGCTGAATACAGTCAAATCCTCACAGCAAATGTTCCAGCATCTAGAGTAAAGCCTTCCAAGAGGAGTAGTGGCTGTTATAAAGAGGGGGACACTCCCTATTAATACCATTGATTTCAGTAGAAACACTGGATATTGCACAAAAAGAAAGTATGCATGGCACATTTTGTGCATTATCACCCTGAATATCTGTAATATGTGTAATATTTATGTGTAAATTTGATTAATTGCATATCAAACTGTACCCATCCACAGACAAAACTTCCTCAACCAGCGACATCACACCATTTGTGCAGGACTAACAGTGTTGTGCCACAAATGAGGTAAGAGGGAAAATTCATGCAGTTATATAACAAATACGCACCTCTTCTGTTCATTTAAGCAGCTCAACCATAAAAGGTATTTAAGCCATAACTAGCGGTATCTGAATCTCTCTCTAATTCAATCTTGCTCTACTGCTGAGCCCTGATCTCATCTGTTTGTGTGTGCTGAAGCGTTGGGAAATGCCACTGGACTGTCACTGATCAGCACTATCATTCCCTAATGAGAGCTGAGGCTCCATCACTGCACACAGGATTACAGCTCTAAACATCAAAATTAAATGTCATTATGTGAACTTAAAGGTCCACTTATGACATTTGTGTAGGATTATGTACTAAAAAGAGTCACAATTTATTTTTTACAGACCATTTTGCAATCTCTCTTTATCCTTTAGAATTTATTGGGTTGTTTTTGTTAGTCTGCTTTAAGAATAATATGGAAATAATATTTGCTCTTATTAGCTGCCTCAATCAAAAAGTAGTCTGAGCAGCCTAATTTCCATGTATGCACCATGTATGTAGACTGGGAAATTAACAAAATATTGGGAAATTTAATGATGAAAGTGGAAAGTTCAGTTTTCCTTATGACAAATGACTATGCAGTTACTTTAGGGGGAGGGATGGATGGATGGATGGATGGATGGATGGATGGATGGATGGATGGATGGATGGATGGATGGATGGATGGATGGACTATGGATGGATGGACTATGGATGGATGGACTATGTCTGAATGTATCCAAACACCCCTTCTAATTAGTGAATTCAGCTACTTTTACGGGGCACAATATTACTGACACAGACATTCAGTGGAGGACACAGCTTGTATAATCTCCATGGAAATACATCGCCAATGGAAAGATGCATAATATCATCATTTGTACCCTTGATTTTAGAATCGTTGAATGAGCAGGTTTCTACAAACTTTTTGACATGTAGTGTAGACAGACAGACAGACAGACAGACAGACAGAATCTCAAAAAAAGTGCAAAGAATGTACATGTATTTGGAAAAAAAATAAAAGCACAGACTACATTACATGAAAGTAAACCACACTAGAACCAAAACATCTTTGGGTTTAGATGATGAAAATTTACTTATGACAACTCAGTGTGGTTACACGTGTTGGGATAATGTCAGGACAAAAACACCAGCTCAACTAAAAAAAAGCAAAGCACAACTGAGATAAGTTCAGACTGTTATTTATCGATATGGGCTTTGTTAACATAAAATGTTGACATTTTCAGTTTGTAAATCAAGCAGCCCTTTGGTTCATTTTTAGCAGTGCATACTTTAGCAATTCCAATCTCATGTACACAGCATTGTGGCCCTATATCCATGCCTTCAACTTGTATGCCTGCAACTATTATGGATGAGTGTTGTCACTGACTGATATTGAACTGACAGGCTGCGAACTATGTTGTCTCAGAGAAAACCTATGTACTTTGAAGCCTGTACTAGACAAGCTGTTCAGCTTTATCTGGTATGGCAGACCCATTCAGTCAGGCAAATCTGCCTCTGTTCTCCATGAGAGAAAACCTCCATGCCTAGCAATGTTCAGCAATCCGCTAACAAACTAGCAGCACATTTAACGTCCTGCAAAAGCAAGCCAACGTGAGGCGCAGCCTGCTGGAAACATGTCTTGGCTCGCCATGCGCATCCACACACCCCAGTGAGTTGGAGGGGTGTGTGTGTGTGTGTGTGTGTTTATGCACTATTTTTAGCTGCAGCAGAGCAGCAAAAAGATGGCTGGGGGCTGTGTGCAGCACGTTATGTCAGATGAGATTGGGCTTTGTGTGCATGGAGAACGCACAGACAGGAAGGTATAAGTGAGAAGCTGTGTGCCATGGGCCCTTAAGGCTTCACTTCCTGGACGTCCCTCTTTTCTCATCCTCTCAATCCTTTTTTCTTTCAAATTCCTCTTTCTCTGTCATTTCCATGCACTACATCACTGGGCTAATCCATGCCCTGGAGACTAGGCCCTGTGTGAGGTTCAGGCAGGGTGATGTGTGGCTACAGCACTGCGCCTGATGCACAAACCTGCAAATGGATCAAGTCAAGTTTGTAGAGAACAGGAGTGTTTTAGTGCAGTACAAGGAGTCTTAATTGGAAGGAAAGACTAGGAATTTTGCTTTGACTGGAATCTGCAGACATCCAGGCATCCATGAGGTATTGCAGGATCTGTACTGACATGATTTGGATGTGTTGCAACTGATCAAGCCCTAATGAAATAATTTAAAGACTGTGTCAATAATTGAATAAACACCAAAAATACTTTTTTCTGTTTTAAAACAGAAAAATAAAAGGGCTGAAGACAAGATGTAGAGATGTAGACATGTAGAGGGAAGTACAACATAGTACAATTATGTTCCCTAACTGAAGGTGCTGACAATGACAAGAGGTGACCAGCCTAGTGACAGATTAGCACCTTTTTTTAATTAAAGTAATTTGTATTTTTTTTATTTACTTTTCCAATTAAATATTCTATCTTCCGAATAAAAATAAGTAGCTTGACTCATGACAATACTGACAACCTATATATTCTTGTTTTGATTCAGTGGCGACTACATTCAACATGAGCAGAAAAAATAAAAAATGAGAAGCAGACAAATATTTTAAAAATGAGCATATCCAGCATGGCAGTGACTAAGATGTCATTTCTATGAAATGCACGTGAGCACATAAAAAATAATCTCTAATCTAAACACTAATCTGCAGTCTGTCTTTTTTTACATTATTATTTGCATGTATTTCCTTTTTGCCCGTTTAGCACATGCAGGTGTTTGTGCTCCACAGTAGTGAATATAGTTGTTACAGCTTGCTGATATTTAAATGGTCCTGTATCCTCCTATCCATATATCTTTTGCAGTAAGATGTTCAAAGTGGTAGTTTGGCAAAAGATCAGATTAAATATTTTCCCCCTTCCCCCATATAGTTACATGCAAAAGTTTGAACACCCTGTTCAAATTACACCAATTTTTCTGCAGATTTTAATGCACAATGTGTCTTTACTTGCTGAGTTTAACATACTGGATAAAAAATAAAACATGAAATATAAAATGTGTCATAACCTTAGCAAAAGTTATAATTTTATATAATATTATAAAGCATTATAAATTTAGCAGATGAACAGTACCTTCACATTAAAATGTTCAGACGTGTGTTCTCTGTAGAGCAGGTTTTCACTTTCGCTAAGCAAACCAATAAAACATAACTTGACGAGTGGGCGCCCAAACTTTTGCATACAACTTTATTTACCATCAGTTAAGGCATGTTTGGTGTCTGAAGTTTACTTCTTTAGTTTTGCACTAGAGCTATGAGGCTAACGTGGCTAGCAAGCACTGGAAACAAAACGCCTGGCCAGTTAGCGTTGTGCTAAATTATCACAAACAATTTCAAGCAGATATGCTTTCTGATACTCTGAAACATACTGTTGTATACAGAAATGAAAAAAGATGTTACATAGCTAAAACAGCAGCAGAAGCAGCAGCCGTCTGAAATGAACTTCATATTTGTCCATTTTTATAGATGCAGTTTGTCATACATATTTGCATTAAGCTACTTGGTTTGCATGACTTGGTTTGCTTTAATATGGGAAGAATTACTGGAATTGAAAGGAAAAGCACATGAAGTGTGCAAGAGAAGCGGAACGGAAGGCAGGGGGGGGTGAACAGATGGCCGGTCTTGCACTCATCTGTTTAGGGCTACTTCCTGAAGCGCTGGTTAGCGGCTCTAGCGGAACAGAGGGCTAGAGAGAAAGCGCTGAAAGCACAGCAGCAGGGACAGAGAGAAGGAGTATGTAGTTAGGGTGGGGGTGGGGGTGGGGGTGTACTGGTCAGCACACACTGTACTGAGCAGTACAAGGCCAAGTGCCAGCTTGCCAGTGGGCATTAAACGGGCATCTTTGGCACTGCCAGTATCAGAGAAAGGAGCCATGGGGAGACTCAATTTCACTGCGGACGCCGCACCATAAGCACCTGGCATCACCATGGAAACCCTGCTCTGGGTGAGATACTGCCAACTCATGACTGGCATGAAGCCAGTCGCTCACCTGCAAAACACACGTCAAATCTCTTTATTTGGAACAGAGGAGGTGAGAAAAGTGCACTAGGACTACACAGTATGTAGTTTGTTAATCTGTATGGCAATATTTGACTTTGCAGTACTGATTTTCCAGATCATAGTTCCAGTTTAATACTATTTTTGAAGTGTTTATATTAATCATTATCACATATACATGATCAAACTAACAAAGCAATACAAGCCTATAGGGGTAGAGTCAGAGGGATACGCCTTCAGGGTTAGGTTCATACGGGGGCCTTATGGTTTAGGGTCAGAGGTGTAGCCCTATAGGATCAGGTTTAGCGGCGTAAGACTATAGCGTTTAGGTCGGAAGTTTAGTCCTATAGGATTAGGCTCAGAAGGTTATCCCTTTAGGGGGAATGTCAGAGAGTTATGGTCAGAGGTTTGGTCAGAGAGAGGGCTCAAGTCAGAGATTTAGGGTCAGAGGGGTAGGCCTATAGAGTTAGGGTTAGAAGGGTAGGCCTATAGGCCTTGTCTCTGTTTGAGATGATTTAACCTTAGTTTGTCATGTGTCTGATTCAGAGCATATATTTGCCAATCATACAGCTTGCACACTGCTAATTATATATAAACACATTCATTTCAACTTGCGGACTGGGTTGTGTGGGCTGTGAATTAGATTTTTCACATTTGGGTGCCAGGCTATAATGCTCAGGGCATGTGAAAGGCGTATTGGGCTGTAAGGAGGGAGGGATGTATTGAGAAATGTGGCGCCTGTTAAGAATTTTAAAGCATTTACCTGAAAAGGCAGCAGACAGCACTTCAGTAATGACAATCCTCAGATGGATTACTGCTCCCTCTCTCAATATCACTTTATCTAACTCACTTATGAGGGAGGAAGAGTCAGGACTGTGCATCTGTTTCTATATGAGAGAGAGAGAGAAAATATGATTCCTGCTCTATGCAGATGACCTGGTTTTGCTGTCCCCCTCAGAACAGGGCCTACAGCTGAACCTGGACCTGCCTGAAAAAGACTAATATAATGATATTTCAGAAGGGATCCTGATCTCAGGGAAAACAGCACACATTTAGGTTAGGTATGAATAATATTTAATATTCAAATAATTACAATTATTTCGGTTTAAACATCAGTTCTTCTGGAAATTTTAACTGGGCAGTGAATGAACTGAGAGGCAAAGCTCGCAGGGCTTTCTATGCCATAAAACAACAAATTCCTGTGGAAATTTCAATCAGAATTTGGCTAAAAATATTTGAATTAGTAACTGAACCAATAGCCCTTTATGGCAGTGAAGTGTGGGGCCCACTAACTAATCAGGAATTTCACAAATGGGACAAACATCTGATTGAGACCCTACATGCAGAGCTGTATAAAATTATTTTAAAAGTGCACAGAAACGTCACAAACAATGCACGCAGAGCAGAATTAGGCCGATTTCCATTAATTATAAAAACACAAAAAAGGACGATCAAATTTGACACATTTAAAAGACAATGACCCCCACTGATTTCATTATAAAGCCCTGCAGTACCAAGAGTCCCCTCACTCAGCTGGTCCTGAAGCACAGTTCAACACAAACACACCAACCCCTCACTAACACACATTAACACCTCACAGGCTCAGGACCAGAGCACATCAGCAAACCTGATTAGACTGAACCAAATTACAAAACAGCTCAACCTGAATTATCTATTGGGAAACTGAGTCAAACTCAAACAGCAAAATGCAGTGTTATTTGGCCCTAAAACATTAGTGCAGATTACCTGACCACACTGACTGACCCTAAATCGAGGTCCAACTTGACGAAGTACAGATTCAGTCAGCACCGTCTGGCCATAGAGACGGGCAGACACAGGAAGTCTTGGCTACCCAAGGATCAAAGCCTGTGCCAGCAGTGCCAGCAGAATAGGCCTGAGACAGAACTGCACTTTCTGACTGAATGCACCGAATTAACTCCCATTAGAGCAGAATTCTTCACCAAAACATGTCCTGTGTTCGAGAATCTTTCCCCCACAGAGAAGCTGCTGTACGTTCTATAAGAACATAAGAGTTCTGCACTCTGGTAGTGCAATATGTTCACACCTGCCACACACTGAGGGACAGCGAGTGACCATACCATGTTAGACATACACACCTATAAAGCCATAATATACCGTACTATTATTATTATTATTGTTATTATTAATACCTGATATCTGTTCTTGCTTTACATCTTTTTTGTTGGTTTTTTTTTTTTTTTGTATATATATTGTACTTTGTTCTTAATCGCTCTACAAAAGCTTTGGCAATACAAGTATTAATATTTGATATTTGTCATGCCAATAAAGCAACATTGAATTGAATTGAATATGAGAGCGAGAGCGCGGGAGAGAGAGAGAGAGAGAGAGAGAGAGAGATTTAACACATCTTTATAACACCAATATTATTACAGCTCCATCAATCGGTCCCTCCAGATATATGAAGTTAAACCTTGAAGACTAGGTGAGATTCATCATCAACACAGCACATCACTCTGCCCCATACATCAACAAACACCTTGACCTGGTCTACCAGCATATAATACTCATATTCCACTCCAATCTGCCCTGCCATCAGCCATGTTAACATCAGCTCAGAACTCACACAGCCAGCACCCGTGGCCTTATTCTTCCTCATCTTCCATATAGCTAATTATATGAGAGAGAGAGAGAGAGAGAGAGAGAGAGAGAGAGAGAGTGTGAACAAGTACGAGAGAGACAGAGAATGACACAATGAGAGAATAAGAGAATGAGAGAGAATGAGAAAGAGAGAGAGAGAATGAAAATGAGAAAAAGAGAGACAATATGAGAGCGAGAGAATATGGGAGAGAGAATGAACACGAGAGAGAATGATAATGAATGAAAGAGAGAATGTGAATGAATGAGAGAGAGAGAAAGAGAATGAGAGCTAATGAGAGAGAATGAGAATTAGAGACAATGACAGAATGAGAGAGAATGAGAAAGACAGAGAATGAGAGAGAGAGCTAATGAGAGAGAATGAGAAAGACAGAGAATGATAGAGAGAGAGAGAAAAAAATATGAGAGAATATGAGAGAGAGAGAAAGAATAGGAGAGAGAAATGTGAGGGAGAATGTGAGAATGAGAAAGACAGAATGAGAGAGAATGAGAGAGAGAGAGAAAAAAATGAGAGAGAGAGAGAGAGAGAGAGAGAGAGAGAGAGAGAGAGAGAGAGAGAGAGAGAGAGAGAGAGAGAGAGAGAGAGAGAATGAGGGAGAATGAGAGAGAAAGAGAGAGAAACAGAATGATAGAGCTAATATGAGAGAGAAAGATAATAAGGATGAATGCGGGAGAGAGAGAGAGAATGAGGGAGAATGAGAGAGAGAAAGAGAGAATGAGAATGAATGCGAGAGAGAATGAGAAGAGAGAGAATGAGAGAGTGACAGAATATGAGAAAGAATGAGAGAATGAAAATGAGAGAATGGAAATGAGAGAGAGAGAAAGAATGAGGATTAATGTGAGAAAGAGAATGAGGATGAATGCGAGAGAGAATGATGGAGAATGAGAGAGAGAGAATGAGAAAGACAGAATATGAGAGAGAATAAAAATGAGATGAGAATGAAGGAGAGAGAAAGAGAATGTGAGAAAGAGAGCTAATATGAGAGAGGGTAAGAGAATGAGGATGAATACGAGAGAGAGAGAGAGAGAGAGAGAGAGAGTGTGAATGCTAATGAGAGAGAGAATGAGAATGAGGATGAATGCAAGAGAGAGAGCGAGTGTATGAGAGAGAGAATGAGAAGAATGTGAGAAAGACAGAATGAGAGAGAATAAAAATGAGATGAGAATGAGAATGATAGAGCTAATATGAGAGAGAGAGAGAGAGAGAGAGAGAGAGAGAGAGAGAGAGAGAGAGAGAGAAAAAGAAAGAGAGCTAATATGAGAATGAGAGCAAGAGTGAGAGCGAGAGCAAGAGAGAGAGAGAGAACAAGAAAAAGGCTGAACAAGGGGTCCAGGTCTCAGGGATTAGAGTGTTAGCATGAAAGTCCATTGTGCTTCCTTTGTGTTTTATCTCTGTACATGAAGGAGCTGAAGAGTTAACCTCTGGAGTGGCTCTTTGGAAAACTACTACAGTGACGAATTCAGTGAGAATTATCTGTTTGGCAGAGGAACCAAAACATTGCATACACATGCTACCTAAAACCTCAGGCATATATAATACTGACAAATTCTATGTGACATGTGATCACATACATTTCTGGTTTTTGATCATGTTTTTCTGTGTAACTGGGAAAAAGGTTGGTAGCAGCTTTTAACGTTTGATCAGCTATATGTGCTCAGGTAAACATTTAATGGATTTGTACTTTGCTGAGTATTTTTAAATAATACTTAAGTACGTTTCAGGGGAAATTAACCTACTGCTCACTTGGTTTTATTCAATATCATTTAGTTATATGTTCTTTGTACTGTTGGAATAAATGTATAGTTTTTGTTTAGGTATCACCGAAATGGAATATCGCTCCTTGAATACTTGTATTTTAATTATTATTTTAATTAAAACATCAAATCAATTTTTAGATGTATTAGGTGAAACTGCCCACATCCACACAAATTCATCTTTGTGCAAGGACCAATACCACCCATTAATCACAGCCTGCACTGCTGATGAGTGTGATGTGTTGCTGTGAGACAAAGGCATAAGGCATAATTCTGTACAATGCTACGGTTATGATCTCACCTTATGTATACATTAAATTTTATGTTTTAAGAGTTTGCTTACAAGGCTTAAGACATGACAGACCTGCTAGTCTGGGTTATGTGGAATGCATCATCATAATAAAGCAAAGTTAAATCATTCATGATTTAGAATTTATCATTTAAAACACTCTTTTACACTTGACTGTGTTTAACTGTTGATAGGCTTTGATTTGAACTGTATAGCATGATAGTAGCACATGCATAGTACAGTTAAAACAGTCACTTAGAAAACTTAGGTTTAGTCTACTCCAGATGTTCCTAATCCCAGTCCTGGTGACCATTCCAGAAGTGTTTGCGTTGCCTCTACTCTACACACCTGACACAGCCCATGAAGATGCTTGTTAATCAGTTAAATCAGGTGTACTAGATGAGACAAAGCATGAAAACATGGGTAGCATGGGGTCACCAGGACAAGGATTTCCGATCCCAGGTCTCCTTCTCCTATGGAATCATTTCATTCGGTACTGACAATGCATTGGTTTTAAAAGCACAGCACAGCAACAACATCCCAGACAGCAGACATGATCATGTCTGTCTCACTCACACAGAACCGCCAAGCTTTTAATGTCCTCTCCATTGCTCTGGTCTGGTGACTGAGCTGTTTATTTTCCGTCTCAGGAACACGACATGCTGACCAGCGCAAGCCTTGCAGACCACACTTTATCTAGGCCACTGTAAGAGACTGAAATCAAGTACTACATTTATTCTCAGTAGTATTACATTCTGTTCTCCAACTTAGTAAACCAGCTGGTTGAGCTCCATAGCTATTTGACTACAACCTCTCAACTTCGCTCTTTGAATGATAAACACCTTTTGAGCAATTTGTTGCTGTTTTGACACTTCTTCTGTCACCCTTTAAATATAGCTGTTAAGTACAAGATATTCATTTCTGAGAAATATTTCTGAGATTTGATATAAGATAACCCACTTGTGTAATTAGTAAGTTTCCAAAAATGAAGTTCAAAAAAAGTATCAAAAGATTAAGAGAAAATGTGACTCCTAACAACCATGCAAGACTTGGCAGAGCACCAAAACTGTCCTCATCAGATAAACAGCACTTACATCTTTCATCTCTGAGAGAGAGGAGAAAATCAAGCTCCACTCTTACTGCAGATCTGAAACAATCCACAGGTGTTTCTGTCCAACTTTCCACTGTGAGAAGACACTGAGTCTGAAAGGATGTGTAGCTGTCAAGAAGTCATTACTGAGAAACGGAAATTTGCGAATCAAACAAAGACAAAGGGCTGTCCACCACAGAGGCCAAACCTCAACATCTTTGAACGTGTTTTGAATTACTCTGATTGTAGGAGGCTAATAACTAAGACTGAAATTTGGAGATAAAATATTCCTACAGTTTTCTTTGAAAAACTAATCCTTTGGAAAACAGCCATGCCCTCTTTACATTCCCTTCGGATTAATATCATCATATGACACCACCTAAATAATATGCTATCAATGCTTTGATCCCTTCCACATTTGAGCTTTACATAGCAATTTGGCTTGGATATTCAAAATGTACTGAGCTGTTTATCTTTAAAGTCAATATACCAGTAGTCTTAAAAAGCAGAAGGCCCACCTCTTGATTATTTGATCCCACCATCTCCAAGAAATGTTTTATAGCTTGACCACTGGGCATATAAATATGCAGTGGCAGAAGTGGTTTGCAGGACTTAGTTACTCATAATCAGAAATGAAATTTGTGTACAGTGGAGGCCTCCAACTGCGAGTAAATAGCATTTCGACTGGCTCTGAGGGGCTCTAACACTCTCTAAATTAGCCTGCACACATTAACAGGTATAAATCACAGCTTGCATAACTGGCTGATGCTCCAGGGTTTGTACTTTTGGAGTGAGTGTGTTGTGTGCATGAGGAATAGAGGCAGAAAGGCAAAATCATCACTTGCTCAGTGCAACAGTGCTGCTACAGAATGTTCCCAGGCTCTCCAGAGTCAGAAACATGGCCTGACTGGTTGACAAGCTAGGCTTGTGTCCCACCCCCTCATCAATCTCTCAGAGACACGACTGACCTCCACGCTGGGTCTGCCTTTGGTGGACAGCTTGGGCTTTGATGTGGCTGGTCAGTGTAAAGTCACCCAAATAGTTGAACGCAGATTACAAAACTCAGAAAACATCACAGAATATTCCAGAGCACCACAGCATTCCATTTCACCACCTGAGATTCCAAAACTGCATTCCGAAAACATGGTTTTCGCATGTCTTAACCAGTGGAGAGGGGGCTTAACGTCAAAATATTTAATGGAACTTTTCATTCGGCCAAAAACCCAAAACCCGTGGTCAGACGATACGAGCCGAAGCCAGGCCAAACCAAAGCAAACGCAGACGCAGGTAACGGTGAGCCAGCCAGCCAGGAGAAGACGGCTGGGGAAGACCAAAGGGCCGCTTGGAAAGAAAGGTTTGGGAGAAAAAGCTGGAATAACAAACAAGACCGAAGCTGCAAAGGAACTGGGATGTTTTTCGCCGACATCTTCTCTTGCTTTCCTTTTTGGCGCAGCTGTTACTGAGCTTATAAAAACCCGGCCGAGGCAGAGACCGGGAGAGTGTGGGGGCAGTGAGAGGAAAGAGAGAAAGCAGAAAGACTTGCCCACACTGACAGGTCCAGCACTCACCATCTGCTAACAGAGAGAAAGCTGCTCTATGATTCAGTTTCTGGCTGTTCCGCATCGCTCGTGAGGGCTCACCTGTTCACCTGCTGCCCCGACATCAGCCATGTCCGGCGGACCTGCTTGACCGCCTCAGAGAACCTCCCGCACTTTCAAGCAACACGGAGCATTTTAGAGAAGCCACAGTTAGTAATTTCCTTTTGGAGTCGTGATTTAGGCTGTTTGATACTGTTAGTATCGCTGAGTCTTCCAGTTGAGTGTAAGTTAACACCAGGATGGCCTCACAGAAGAGTCTGTACATCGTCAATGTGCTGCTGTGGATTGTCTGCTTGAATCTCAGCTTCACCTGGAAATTCAGTGGCACGCAGGCCGCCATTTACCGTCACACAGGTATGACAAGGCACAGATGTGCTTAAAGAAGAAATTCAATAAGGAGAACAAATTTACGATTTTTATCCCTTAACCCAAATGTAGTTGACTAACCAAAACAAATTTGGTGCTTGAAGTTTGAACTGGAGCTAAAGCTTCCCTGCTGGTTTTGGTGGTCATCGGCGTAGCAGCATCCAAAACAACAGGGTCTAGCAAGGTCTCAAGTACTGGAAGTTCATGTACAGCAATTAGACTGGAAGTGGATCCCAAAAAAAATAGATTTATTCAGGAATCGGGAGTCGATTCGACACAGTGATTTTCCTT
This sequence comes from Pygocentrus nattereri, assembly GCF_015220715.1. Lineage (NCBI taxonomy): Eukaryota > Metazoa > Chordata > Actinopteri > Characiformes > Serrasalmidae > Pygocentrus > Pygocentrus nattereri. The sequence continues at coordinate 14,638,987 of NC_051236.1, read as the reverse complement.
GCTAAAGTGCAATGAAATGTGTATTGTAAAGTACTAAAAGCTAAAACGTTCAGGTCACTGGGCCTCCAGTACTAGTACTGAGAACCTCTATGTCTCGGTTTATGGAATCGAAATTGTGGAATCCATCCCATCGATTCCCATCACTTGGAATCGGAACAGCCCTACCAATAAGCATCGTATGGCCTACATAGCCTAAGTCGTCACTTGCTTGAAGAAAGTCTGGATATAATTTAAATATCATGAAATATGCTACTTGTTTTTAGCTTTGCAAAATGCTTTCGGCTACTTAACATGTCACACGGTGTCAAGAGCTACAAAAGCAGGTCTACGTGGGATATGAGCTTGACGCAATATGCAGTTATACAATTTGCACACTTGGTGACAGGCTTCCATCTCTTGTTATCTACTTTAGCCTTGTAGCTCCAAACTAAACTAAAGAAGCAAACATGTCTTACATTTGGAGTAAGGGGAGGGGGGGGGGGGGGGGCGGGGGTTCATCCGACGTTTGCTTTAACAGCTTTGTACTATTACCCTATTCAAAACGGCTGTCAGATATTTAGAGGTAATTGCACAGCTCCTCAGCTGAAGACATTAGCATAAAACATGGGAATAAAGGCCCATAATGGAAAACGATTTGAGTATGTCTCATTGCAGCACACTAAGCACAGCCCCTCCACTGCATGTTAATGCAGAGCTTCTGGCAGCTCAGACCTTCAGCTGTGACAACAGCGCCCTCTGGTGGTGAAGCCTCCGCAGTCTTCAACAAAAAAAACCCATCTCATCACTACATCCCTTCTTTCTTTTTGATCACCCAGGCCTGTGCACTCATAATGACAGGGTTTTTGAAGATGGCCAGACCTTCTACAGAGGATGTGACAAGTGCTACTGTCACAAGTCCGGCTATGTCTGCTTTCCGTAAGTAACAACACAATAAACATGCCGTAATGACTGTGCTTACATTAGAAAAGTGGTGCCTAAACCTAAACCGATTTGATTAGTTTATCAGAGGGATGTATACTTAAAAAAAAAAGTCTAATCAGTAATAAAATTACTACAAGAGAAGTGAGTTTTGGGTTTGCATCACACATGGTCATATGATCACCCTGTAAAAGAGGCACAGCTTTTGCCCGAGTTGTGATGCTTTACTTTCCCACTGTTGTCGGCCACACAGCCACTCTACATATTCTCACACTCCGACTACGCTCACATCTCACTCGTCTCTTCTCCCTCTCTGAACAAACACCACACAGCCCAGGGTGGTTCCTAGTCCTACCATCTACGGTAATATATATATATACAATTTTAAAAAAATCATATGGGTATGTGAGTGCTGTAGGACCAAATACTAGTTTTTCCCCACGCAGCGCAACATCTACCTTCCTGAGCACCACATGTACTATACATCTATCTGTGATAAAGTCGTAGTTCTGTGAAAAATGAGCAGCATGTAGGAAGGTGCATTATATGGCAAAGTATGCTTAAATTAGCTTGTTGGACATCCCATTACAAACCTATGGAACCCTGGAAACCCATTTCATGAAGCTGTTGCAAGTTGAATGCAGAGGAATTTTGGAACTGTAGTGGGTGACGCAACAGAGGACAGGCATTTTTCATACGTTTCAGCACTTGGCAGCTCCGTTCTGCAAGTTTACATGGTCTACCTCTTTATAGTGTTGTTATTGCACCTGGACACTTCCATTTCACAACACTAATAGTTGACGAGGCAGATTAACAGCGCAGAAATTTCACAAACTGACTTCAGGCAAAAGTTGCAGTTTATGACAGCACCACGTTTAAAATCACTGAGCTCTTCAGTGCAACCCATTGTACTGTAATTTTAAATTGATTGTTTGTGATGTTTACATCACATTTACATACCCATTTATATATGTTAATTATGGCCATTTTTGGTACATAGAACCACACCAATGGCATGAAACTTAAGGTTTAAAGTTAATAAGTAAAGAAAATATATAGTTTCACAGCGAATCTCTAAACTCACCTCTTCATCATCCCTTGCTAGACCCACAAAGCCCACCTCCTGGCCAAACAAGTGCAAGCGTGTGCCCATAGCATGTGGTTACCGTGTGGTGTATCGAGACAATACAGCAGTGGAGTGCCGTGCCTACAGCTGGATTTGGTGACGTCTGCCTTCACACAACATGGAAAAGAAACAGCAGGTTCCATTCTCCTCAGTCAGCTGTTTCCTCTGTCACCCATTAATATGTAGAATAAAAATGCCAGTTAAGTAACTCTTACTTTCACTCTCTTAAAAGAATTACAGGTAAGAGTCTGTGGAATCACAATTTCATAAATTAAATATTAAAAGCTGGATGAGTCATTAATGTGTAGTGTATTTCATATTGTCTAGTTCTGCTTTTGCAAGCTTTAGCTTATTTATGGCCTTTTCCTCCAAATATAACATGACCACCTGTGTACAGATGAGGTGAAATATTTTGACCGAATGTCAGGGCACTCATTCATCGGTTTTGTTAGACCACATCTGTGACCCTGACTGTCCACTACATACTGTACTCTCTCTTCCATTAAAACTACGGCCATTTTCAAAATACATCGTCATGAGTATTTTATTATCAAAATGCATTACATCTCTTTTGCTTTCTGTCTTGGAAGAGGGGGGAGGGATCCAAACTATGCTTTGTGTAAAAAATAAAATACAATAAAACAGAGGTTTTTAAATGTTTCCTTTAAAAAGTGTCCAGTTTTTTCCCCATCTGAGACCTCAAAGTAAAGAGTTTTTAAGCAAACCCTTGACTCCAAGTTCCAACTGCACACTTTCAACACCAACCCAAAAAGGAAATATCATGCGGCAAATTTAGTGTACTATATTTTTTCTTGGAACAGTATATAACACATTTTTATGCAAGTACACATGATCATACATAAATGTTTACTTGGTTGTTAACATTTTTTCCTCTGTAATTAAGGTGCTGGTAAATTTCGGGTCACGGAGTCTTTTTTTTAATCTTCTGAAGTCTTCTGTGAAAGACAAACATTCATGTTAAATCAGTGAGTACCCTTGTGTCTTTTCATAAATGGAGAGGGGGGAACTCTTGACAGAAGGTCAAATGGTCAAAACATGTCCCAGGTGATAAAATGATCTCTGCACGGTCCTTTTGACCAAGGGAGGAAAAATAAACAAAAACCCTTCTCTGTTCATTTCCAGGTAACTGTAGATTTAGTCCATCTTAGGTCAACCCAACAGACTATCAAGACAATGACTACAGCTCCCAGGATGTAACAGAGACATCAGATTCATTTTGCACGATACTCAGTTCTACTCCGGCGGTCATCATGGCACAACTTGGTGACCTCACTGTGTGCAATGAATATCGGACGACAGACAAAAGTACAGCATTCTGTCAGAAAACAGACACTTCTGAAAGCAGCACTTTGCATTAAAAATACTTAGAATGAGACCTCAGCAGCTATCTTTTCATTTTTTTTTTCTCCTAATCAAACCATTCAGCCACAGCTCCTCTCCTTCCTTGAGTGGCGTATGGAATGCAAGGATTGGTCAAAGGGAGAGAAAAATAAATTCTCAGCAATATGAAAATAAAAGAAAATCCTACCAGATTCAAAAACTGTAAGGGGAACAAATCCTATAACGGAGTAAAAACAATATTTCTGCAGCTTACTTTTCAAAACAGTTCTGTGCATTCCTAGTCACCAATGTTTTCGCAACAATTACCAGAACCCCATTTTAAAAAAATGAAAATAACCAGTCCCATATGACAACTATACCTCAGAACAGGCTAATAGTGGAAAACATGACACCGGGTTTCAAATAACCCTAAAATCAACTCAAAACAAAAACTGAGCTAACTGCAGCACCATAAGATCTGTGGTTGTCAAGTATTACAGAGTGAGTCTACAGATGTGGAGAAACCACCAACAAAAATGAAAAAGAAAATCCCGAAGAATTATTTAATGAGATTTTAACAGAGAACTACCAGGGGTCAATCCTGACCCCCTTGTTTCTCCTAGAAAACTAGTGATTGACAAGTTGACTGAAAAACTGAATGGAATGATTAAGAGGAATAGGGGCTATGTAAATGAATTTCATCTACATGGCTATCATGGATGAAGCTAACAAACTCTTTGCTTGGAGTAAAAATTCTGTCAGCAAAAAGTCTTGTGGTCTGATTTGATTTTGATTAAAAAGGGAAAAAAAAGCACCAAATGCTCTCAGCCAGTTGAACCGAACTGAATCTGGTTCCAGAATATCAGTGGTGATTTATTTAGTTTTTATTTGAGCACAGGTACCAGATTCAATTTGCCATCTACTCTGCACATTAAATCTGTACATATCTTCAAAGCGTATTGGCAAATTTAAAATTACACATGATTTAATTCTTGATTCTTTCCTCTCAAACTTCTAGGTAATGTTTAATTTCCACTGATTCCAAGATTATAAATGAAGTCCACATTAGACTACATGTAGAATGCAGATATGCATTTTTTGGTGGAAGAGGGAAACAAAAAAAAAAAAAAAAAAAAAAAAAGGAAAGAAGAGAAAGAAAGAAAGGAAACGATCATTACAATAAGTGGAGTCCATACTCCTCACATCTGTACATCTAGTCCCCTCCCCTAACCCAGAGTTTTTCCACAGGTTCAGAGGTGAGGATGTTGACAAACACATACCCATACACACACAAGCAAGCACACACACACACACCCCATCTCACACACTCACACAAACACACTAAGGGCCCTAGTAGGTCCCAGACTGTGTCCGTACTCCTGAACCCTGCATAGGGGGCTGTTGTAAATGCCGCTGTGGGTAGTGCTGTGCTCCGGAGGCTGAGAGAAGCCTAGAGCTGGCCTGCAGCACCGCCTGCCCCGGGCTCCGCACTGTAGCCGGCTGGGTCAGTCTGGATCCATGTAAAGGCTGACTGCAAAGGGCAATGCTGCTGTCTGTTTTGGGGTGCCCTTGGCCTCTGGAGGACATGCTCACAGACCCTGAAAGAGTGCTGTTCAAAAGGCTGGCTTTGACATGGTTGCCAGAGTAGAGTTGCACCATGTCCATCATACCCCCTCCACTGCTGCTGTGGTGGTGCTGAGTGCCCCCTGTCTGCCTGGAGTCCACTGAAGGAGGAGGTGCTGATGAGAGTGCATCCTGGGGTAGAGGAGTGGGTGTGCCCAGACGTGACTGATGGTAGCTCTGAACCACTGATGAAGATGAGGGTGAAGAGGAGGTGCTGAAGGTAGGACGGAAAGGGGAAGAGGAGGCCTGCTGGTGGTAGGCGGGGCTTTCCAGATGTTGATGGGGTTCTGAGAGGTGAGGTGGCACCTGTAGAATACCAGAAGATCAAACATCAACCTCAAATATAAATAGACACAGAAAATGAAATCTTTTTTCACTCATTACTAAAAACAACAGCAATACAGTGGTTAATAAAGTTGGGAGCATGAAATTGTCCAAAATCTCTTGGTCTGCATTGAGTTCCTTTCACTGGAACTAAGGGGCGAAATCCTACTCCTGAAAAACAAACCCACACCATAGTCCCCCCTCCAGCAAACTCTACAACTTTGGCACAATGCAGTCAGACAAGTACCATCCTCCTAGTAACCGTGAAACCCAGACACGTCCATCAGATTGCCAGATGGAGAAGAGTGAATTGTCACTCCAAAGAACATATCTCCACTGCTCTAGAGTCCAGTGGCGGTGAGCTTTACACCACTGCATTCGACGCTTTGCATTGCACTTGGTGATGTAAGGCTTGGATGCAGCTGCTCGACCATCTCAGCATCTGCTGACCCTGCTCTGTCATTTTATGTGGTCTATTACTTCGTGGCTGAGTGACTTCGTTCCCAATCACTTCCACTTTGTTATAATACCACTGTCAGTTGACTGGAATATTTAGAAGCGAGGAAATTTCACAACTGGACACAGGTGGCATCCCTATCATGGTACCACGCTGGAATTCACTGAGCTCCTGAGAGCGAACCATTCTTTCACAAATGTTTGTAGAAGCAGTCTGCATGCCTAGGTGCTTGGTTTCATACACCTGAATTCGATGATTTGGATGAGTTACTGAATACTTTAGGCATCTCAGCCAGGGTGGCAGATATCCTGTTCAGCCATGCAGTGCTAGACAGCATGCATTCCCCTCCACCCCGCTCCATGCAGAGCGAAGCTTCAAATATTCACTGTTGAGTACTGCTGAAGCTCCGGAACACAAAAAAATGGTAGTCAGGACAGCCCTTACATTGCGCATGCTGACTCGTGGAATTTTACCTGGTGTGGGTGGACAGACGGGCTGTACCTCTGGGGGCTCCTCATGGGGGAGGCCAAAGATGAACTCGGGAGATCATATCTATCCCCTTCCATTCCATCTATAAACACAAAAGGACAGAATACAATGACATTTTCTCTCTAATTTCCACTCCAAACAGCAAACTCTTTATGATCACATGAGATAAAAAGATAATTTCGTTATTTCATACCTGTATCCTTGTCTCGGCTATTAACATGCTCACTTACTCCACCCTCTGGCCTTTTAAGGACTCGCTCCATCTTCAGACTGCCTCTCAAAACCCGCTCCAAAACTCCCTGTCCCTCTCTAAGCCTCTCTACGGATGTTGGCACCATCCTGAAACAAAAGCAAAAAGATGTTATCTGGCCAGAAGGCACACATATATTCTTCATTCAACTATGTGTGTCGTCTTCTCACCACTGGCTGGAGTCGGGTGCACGTGGGCCGGAGGTTTGAGAATGGTTCCCTATGTTGGAGCTGAGGTCTGGGGGGCTGACCTCCTCTATCTGTGGGAATGCCTGGTGGGCTGGAGAGGAGAAGGAACTTTGTGGGGAGGCAGTGGGCTGCAGCATTGAGCGGGGTCCACCTGGGGACTCTGCGCTGGTGCAGAGAGAGCTGGGACGAGTAGGAGTACCCATAGTGCCTCCAGGATCGTGGTCTCGTGTCCCCTGCTTCCTCTTTCTGTACTCTAATAAAGAGACCTAGACAGACAGAGGAAATAAAATATATGAAAAGTTTAGACATGTATAGACACTGGCATTGTGTAGCTGCATGGTACACTCACACGCATAACAACATGCATAACAATAAATTAAAAAACAATATCCAGGATGTAACATGTCACCATCCATCAGTTCAATGAGTATGAATGGTACAGCATGCAGAAGTAACCAGCACTGCTTCAGTTTAACCAAACAATAGAAGTACTAAATCCGTTCACAAACTACATGTATACTCAAACTGCACCATGGTTAGAAGATGCTGCACGTCACAATATGAAACGCAGATCAGATTCTTTTGACTGTTTAGATGTACATATACCCGCGCACGCACGCACGCACACACACTTCAACAAATCACACATCTGAACAAATTTAATTATGATTAATTAAATGAATCTTCATTAAAAAAACACTAAACTTCATATCAAAAAGATACTAACAGCGCATGAATTCAATTTTCAACACATGAATGAAGCGCATGTGTATGTCTGTAAAAGAAACAATACTCAATGGTTTTATGCATGTTAAGAGGATTCGGGCAGTACAGGGAAAATAGGCGCACTGTATGCCAATGCAAAACAATATCCACATGCACACTTCTAGATGGAGGCCATGTATGTAATATTCACCATATTCTGCCCTGGCTTGAACTCGCCCCTTACAGTTAGTGCCTGGTAACCAGGCAAGCCTGAGAGCTGACTAACGCCACTCCCCATGGCCCTCTGCCTTGAAAAAAAGTGGAAAAGAGAAGACTTGGCAAATCTTTCATGGGGAAAACTGCATGATGTATGAGGGAACAGGAGGAGGAAGACAAAAGAGAGGATGGAACAAACCACAGCATAGCTTAGCCTCTTTTCTGGCTTGACACACAAAGAAAAAAAGACAACACTTTGAGAAATAAGTGTACGTGAGGAGTGTAATTTTGAAACTAACCTGTCTGTTTTGAAAGATCTTTTGATCAGAGTCTGAGTGGAGAATTCTGTTTCAGTTACAGATTTACATTTATGGTATTTTGGCTGACGCCCTTATCCAGAGCAACTTAGTTTGATCAATTTACACAGGTAGGCGAAGGTGTTAGGAGTCTTGCCCAAGGACTCTTACTGGTATAGTGTAGGGTGCTTGTCCAAGCAAGGGACTGAACCCCAGTGTACAGCGTAGAAAGCAGAAGTGTTACCCACTACACCATACCAACCACAGATTTAAAGCTGCATTATGAAAGGTTAACTTTTGAATCAATGGCTGCTTACTTTAAGAAATCAGATCCATCAACAACCTACAAATCAGCCATTTACTCTCCCAAAGATATTTAACTCTCCCAGTTAAATATCATTAGATCACAGGATCAGTCAATATAGTCCCAATTTCATCTGTTAGAATGCCACCTGATGTGGAATCTGATTTCTGCTAGGCACCGCAGAAAAATGGAAAATTCCAGAAAGACAGAACAATGCTCCAATGTCTGTTCTTCATACTCTGAATCATGGCTCATTAGCAGGGAATAATAAGCTTTCATTATAAATGACCTCTCTCCTCAGTTAACAGGGACGTTCTCTGTGGAGATGCAGGCAGCCCTGCTAAGCCTGCAGGCTTTATTGCTCAGTGGAGTGAGAGGCATTGCTGTGACCTTTCCATATATAAGGAGTGGTGTTTTAAATCTCATAGAATGTAGATTTATAGATGAAAGCCTTTTGCTGAGATGTAAGTGATGTGTTAACAAGAGCTGATCTTAGCCAATTCTGCTGTTTCAAGGCAGTGCTTAGTGAAAAAAACACTTGTTACACTTGTTTCCTTTTCGCCCAAATGTAGCCAATTAGTTAGTAAGTCTTAGTACATTTCGCACTACTATAAGCTTCAATTTCTTTTAGCTATACTGTCCTCATAACTCCAGTGCAAAACCAAAGCACAGACACAAAACATGTCCAAATATTTACCCCAGCTATGAAATTAAAGGGTAAAACTGTGTGTTAGATTTTTGACCAATGTATGAAAAGTGAGAGATTAAATAAGACATCTGTAGTGCTGACTTCTGGAGGTGTGTGTACTTGCCTTCTTCTTCTGTGGTGGATTGCAGGTATGAGGTGGCGTTCCACTGTCTGGGTAGCCGCCACCAAAGTGAGACTCTGGAAAGGGCGAGAGAGAACCGGAGCCTGTCTCTGCCTGCAGAGCCTGGCCACTCACAGTGCTGAAGTAGGACTCAGCAGGAGAGAAGCTGCCCTCTGATTGGGAGTGACGCCGGTCAGTGACAGGGCCAGTGGTCAAGTTGGCATTGAGGGGAGAGCAGGTGTAGATGAGGTTAAATTCTGTCCTGAAGACCTGCTCTCGAGCCTGAGCCTCATTAGAACGCGTGCCCAAGGAAGCTTCAGCATTGGATACGGGGGCTGGTGTGAGGGAGCTGACACCGCCAGACACACCCAGAGGGTCCTGGACAGCCAGGGGGAAGTCGTCAGACACAGGAGCGGGACTGCCGAGGCTGGAGGTCATTGAAAGGTCAGGGAACGTGGCAATCCGTGGCGTATCAAAGTCAGGCCGCAAACAGGGCTAGAGAGAGTTGTAGAGGATGTCAGATACTAGTGTAATGAACACAAAGTTTGGACTTAGCATAAAGTTGTTATTTAATAATATATACAAAGTTATAAAATAATATATACAAAGTATAAAAGGTTTAAATAGATTTATTCCAAGCTATGAATTGTAGTTAAAACACACACACACACACACACAAAAACAACTCAGCACTTACTTCTGGTGAAAGAGACTCCGGTCTGTGTACAGGAGACGTTTCAGGAGATGAGATGTTCTGTGGAAAAGAGAGCATTTATTTATCCATCTCCTTTTTTTTTAACAGTTCCTACACACAAAGCTGAATTTCTAGTAGAATACATAACTACAGGGAGCAACAAAATAGCTTCAGAAGGTTTAAGACTTAAGCAGATTTTTATACAGGTACAGTTCAGCATCAGTGGAACAGAGCTGTCTGCTCAAGGTAAGATGAGAGATGAGAGGTGAGTGAGCCACCGTTACATCTGTACCGGAAAGACGATCGGGCCACTACGTGCATGTTTATCTGACCTGAAGTTAGAGAGCTGATATGCGCTTACTTCAAACTGCAGAGGTGTGTTGCAGCGGCTGGCGGGAAGGGACGGTAGCGGGGAGTAAGGAAGCGTAGCACCATTCTGCCTCTCCTCCTCAGCTCCTAGATACAGTGAGCATGAAGAGAAGAGCGGGTGCAGCGAGCTCACTGGTGGTTCAGAGGGCAGTGGCGGCGTGATGGGGGACAATGGTCGCAGCAAAAGGTCAGGGGGTGGGGCCACAGTCTCTGGTGCATACTTCGATTTCCTCTTTTTAAAGGGCGCTGTCAGTTCTGCGCAAAGAAAAGTGGAGTGAGACAAAGGAGACACTAAATTCAATAAAACATTCGCTTATGTAAACGATATGTAGAAAAACTGTTTTACCAGGTCTGGAGGTAAGCGAGGCCATGCTGCTGCTGTTACTTTGGTGTGAAGAGTTGGACTCCGTTCCATCCTCCATGGAAACAAATGACATGCTTTCATCCTCCGCCTGCTTTATCCACCTCTGATCAGACGGACAGGGGTTAAAAAAAATAAAAATAAAAAATAAATAAATCAGAATACAGACACTGACTACAGCAAAATTATCAAGACTTGAGATGATAAACACAATATTGTTCACAGTCAATATTATGCTCTGAAATCAAAAGTGTGGCTGTTCCAATATTACAAATTAAAAATTTTGCTATAAGAGGACTTTCTCTACTAGTTTAGATAATCTTGGCATGGTTTTAATGACTTCGGGAAAACGGACATAAACAGCATACTATTTAAGTAACCAAACAAGTTTTGTTCACCTTCTTGCAGGAGCCATAAGCAGGGTCAACGGTGAGCGGTCGGCGACGTCTCTCTGGGTTGAATGGCGAGCCGAAGCGGATGTAGTGTTTGGGGGTGGTGCAGATGAGGGGTGAGTGGGAAAGGCCTGGCAGCATGTTAAGCGTTGTGGCCAGCACTGTAGGGTCAGTTGTGATACGAAGCGGCCGTTCCACAGGCTCTTCCACACGCTCTGGTGCCTTATCGTTTAGCCACTCTGTCACCAGGTACTGAGAACCGCAGAGCAGAAGTTAACAGCATGGCAGAACGTAGGTGCGAATATTATGCCGTTCAATACTGCTAAAAATGGTTCTTCAGGAATGGTCTTCCAAGAAGACATTGCAAAAAATATATAAACATAAAAAAATAAATATACATCTTGGGTGGGTTTTTCACAACCAGCAAAGCAAATAACTATTTTCAGGATTGGAGCTGGAAATGCTGCACTAGTTGGTGAAATGCTGTTGGCACCACATGGCATAAATGTTCTTAGGGTAATATTTCCTAGCCCTGATCCTAGCGGCCCCCTGCCTGCACATTTTAGCGTTTTTTGCTGCTTTAGCACATGCACTTCACCTGAGTATGGGGGCTGTTAATGGGCTGATTAGTGGGATCAGGTGGAAGCAGGAAAAACATTAATATGTGCATAGCTGTGGACCTCAAGGACCAGGGCTGCCCCCCTCTTAAGCAGCAGAGACATTACAAAATGATGAAACCTCACCTTTTTGGTTTTGGGGTATCTCACACTGGCTTTCCCACCCAGTGCTGTAGAAGCTGCTCCATAGCAGTCTCCATCTTGCAGCTGCCCGGGCCCCAAAGTCCCGTCCCCAAGCCCCAGATCCCCTGGGCCAGCTGCAATGCCGCCCTCCTCTCCTCCAGCCGCCCCAGCCTCCGCTGCCTGCTGAGCCAAAAGAGCCTGCCGTTGCCTCCGCGCACGCTGGGCTGAGCCTGATCGGTAACGGGAAATGCGACTCTTGGGTCGCGGTTTGGAGGTCCGAGCTGGGGGAGGTTTAGGGGTAGCAAGAGGTGCAGATGGGGCCTTTTCTGTCTCCACTGATGCTGCTGCTGGGTCCTTAGAGGAACACAAAAGGAACATAAAAAAAAGTGTAAGCAGATGGAATTAACGTTTCTGCATGGGTGTTATCAATTGTTCATATGCATCTTGGGTTGCTAGCACAACAAAAACTGACAGACACTTAACCATGACAGGAAAAAAAAAAAAAAAAAAAGTCAAAACACTGCCAATAAATATTTTAAAAAATGATTAGGCAGGGGATGAGAAAAAGTCTCTGCTCAGCTACTGCCAGCACTAATTTAGGAATGTTAGATTCAAGCGAGAACAAAGAAGCACTACTGGGGGTTACAAAAAATATGAAAAGACAGGTGCTACTTCATCAAGGACAACACAGATTAAAATAAAGGCTTTCCCACTAGGAGTTTTAAAAGTAATCCCACTTTCAATTATACGAATAGTCAAAAAATAAGAATTTTGGTCACCATGAACTTTTCAGGTCCTAAAAATACATTATGTATTGTCTACATTCTACTACTGTGTAAAGTGTTTCAAATCACCTATAATAATATAGCCAAATGATGCAGAGGTTTTCATGATGCATAAGATTCCATTATGCACTAAATCAAACTGAACTATTGCAATATTTACTCCCCTAATTACCAGCAGCCCCTGGTATGAATATAAAGGGTACAACAGGGAGGAGACAAGGAAAAGTGAACAGGATAGTGAAAGAGAGAAACTGTGACCCACAGGAGTGAAAGATGTCCGCCGTGTACTAACTCCCATCACTCCTATGTTTAGTCCAGGGTTGGCCACTATGGGAGAGGAAGCCCTGCCTTCCTCAGGCTCCACTCCTTCATGTTTGGGGTCATCGGGCCCACCCCGTTCCAAGCCCTGAGAAATACGCTTCCTTCTCTTTTCCAAATTCTCAAACACATGCATGATGGCCTCAGCTTTCCGGTCCTCTCGTGACTGCAAGAGAAAACATATGTAATATCAAAACACCAAGTGATGGACAATTCATGACTAGAGTAGAAATAAACTAACTGTAAACAGCCCCTCTTTGAGCCATTCCTTACTCGTCTGCTTGATATGAGGGCTCCAGTTTCGTCTACATCCTCATGTCCCTCCTCCTGTTTCATTCCATCTATTAGACCCTCCTGTGGAGTCAGAACAAAATCATTATCATTATCATGATGATCATTACCATCAATGTCATCAAACAAGTCTTGACTTTCTAAATCCTGCACACCATTAAAAGGGCCTTTTCACAATAACTTGGGTTTGTCATCTTCCTGTGCATTGTTTCTATTTCACAAATATCCAGCTCTACAACTAAAGAGGGGCAGAGCCTAGTGCTCACCTTAATTTAGAAGACACAAAAGTAGCTTCTGAATGTTAGGACAATAATTTAAGTAGGGCACCTGTCCAGAATCAATGTTGCAGATACCTGATCTATATCAATACTAACCTCAATATTAAAAAATGCAGGATTTCCTAGTAAGCTGGATGGCCCAAAGTCAGGACTTTCCAACAGGGATGTCCCATAGTTCTCCTCTTACTGGACAGGCTTGAGTTTTAGCTAATCAGGTCACCTGAGAAATCTCACAGTATAAAACTTCTTCCCCCCTCCACCTCTACACACCTCTGCATCACTGGCTCCTTGGGTCTCCCCATGTTCATCCAGGAGATGGTTGCTATCATCAGACACAGCCCCAATGTGTCCACTCCCTTCTAATTCTCTTCTCCGAGCCCGTCTTCGGCGAGTCTCTGCCCCTGGCAGGGTAGGCAGTGAGTGCTGTGATGGGGGCAGCATAGACTCTGATGGACTCTGATTATGCTTCTGCACCGGGCAGTTTTGATTGCCTTTATGGCATGCACAGTCCACTTTATAGTTACTGCACAGAAAAATGGAGACACAGTCAACATGCTTAGCAACATACATAGTTTACTTAGCTGGGCATCATGAATCCAGCAAAAAGTATGAACTTTAAACTGACCAGCTGTTGAACTCGTAGTCAAAGCTGATTGTGACCTCCGAGTCTTTAGAGATTTGAGTTACTGCATATATGCACAGGTGAATCATCCCCTCTGCAATCATATGCCGTACCTGTGTGGACAAATATGCAATAAATTGAGTGTAAAAGTAGCACAGACTCATTTCACAGAGATGATATGCATGTCACTGTCACAGTGTGTTGTAATTTAAATTTTTTTTTTAAATAAAATGTATTTATTTATTTATTTTTTTTTTTACACACACACACACACACACACACACACACACACACACACACACACATTTTCTCATTTCTGTCTATATATATTAGATTAATTGTCCAATTCATCTTACTGATCACTTCTCCATTGTCAACTGACCTCAGCATTGGGGGTACAGGATCTCCTGATGAAGCGAGCATCATTGCCAAATGTCCGAGCATCCACACACATGTCGACTTCATTAAACTTAGAGTAGAACAGGACAAACGGGTAGGGCCTGAACAGGAGTAACAGAGACATGACCATTGTAGGGCAAAGCCTGACCCAAGGGATGGCCAAAGGTCTGTTTCTACATGCTTTTTTCCCCCTGTACCACTCCTTATCAAAATGGTACTATACAAAGATGTGTCATAAGAATGAACCGACATTGTTGAATACATGCTTTACACATACAAACAATAAACACACAAACTTACTTTTTGAAGAAGTGGCCGTTGACCTCAAACTGTTGTTTTAGCATGACTTTGCCTCTGTACTCAATGATGAGTGTATCAGGTTCCAAGTCACGTGCTGCTCGCAGGATCTTCCGGTGCTTTTGCACACGAGTTACACGGCCCAACTGTAACTACACACACACACACACACACACACACACACACAGTGCACAAGTTCCCTCAAGCTTAACCCTTTGAACATGTTGCTGTCTACATGTTTGACACATTGTGTTTATACTTAAAGAACTTTATAGCCACAGGAAAAATTTTAAATACAATGATACACTACAGAAGCTGAGGTTTAAGACAACATAACGTGTAGATGTGTAGAATCAGCTGTATCATTGTATACACTGATCTATATACACTCCGAACTAACACAATGTTCAATGGCCATTCTTGTCACACATTTTTTACTGCCATTGCCAACACTAGCTAGCTAATCAGAAAATGAAGTACATCATCTATTTAGCTTTAGATATGCCTCTAATGCCTTGTGGTTTTATTTTGAAAAGATAAATGCTGAAACAGCAGTAGTAGGTTCCAACACAACTAGCCAATTCCACGGTGACCTGTACAGATTTTAAGTAACTATTGTTAAAAGGCACTGAAGTTGTTAAAGTGGTTTACTGTTCGGGTTATTCATTAAAATCATTTTCTTTTGCATATTTTCAGTTGTGTGTATGTAAAAAATATGTGGAAAAATGCAATTTGTGGTTTTCAGGATTTTTAATGCACTCACATACTTTCATCTTAAACACTGCAAACACGTTTCATAATTTGGTGAAAAAGTGAGTTTGTGCTGAATCAGTGCACACAGGTTATATCATGCAGTTATACATCACCAAGCTGTAGATGGTTTTTGCTCAGGCAGTTTTACATTCTAAATGGTTAAACAAAATATCTACCTTCTCTTCAAACAAACAGAGGCAGTGATGTACCTGCATCTGAGAGCTGAGCACTGTGTTGTTGCAGGCCAGTTCTGTGCGGTTGATGGTGTCCATGGTGAGTGCTGGCTGGCTTGCAGAGTTCTTGCTGGAGGAGTGATGGAGCTGGAGGAGCGTCTGAACATCAGCGCTATACTGGTTAGCCAGAGCCTCCTCATAATGGTCCGTCCACTGGCGGATACGGGTCTCCCAGCCTTCAGCTGTGTTCTCATCCAACCCACTTGCCTCACTGGTGGAGTTCTAAAAGAAAGATGGGGATTTGCGTTGTTGGAGATGCTAATGATTTTAGTGGGACATGTTTCATTCTAAAGGAAATAAGATTGGGATGTAAAGTAGTACTAATAAAACAAATTAAATAAAACATGAGAATTTTTACTGTAAAAACACTGAGTAAAGATTACTTAGTGCTTCTACAATAATAAGAATGCTGTCTCTAACATGACCAAATCACTGCACTCTCTAATCATCAGTCTTTGCAAGTATTTGATAAGAGGACACCGGAATGGATTGTGACGGCAAGAGTGCAAGTCTTACCTTCATCCTCAACGATTTACGGGAACCTTCTCTAAAGGCCTGCGGAATAAAATAATTTAGATTAAACTATGTAATAGTTGCACAGCAGATACCATGTTGCTGAAGATAAGTGTACTGTGTGACTTCAAGTCACTTAGCAGTAGGAATGCGCACTTGTGTCTGACTATATGTACCTTGACCTTCTTTGCTTTAGGAGTGGCTCGTGTTTTCTCTGTGCTCTTCTTCCTCTTCTTGGCTTTGCTGCGTTTGACTCGGTTGACGGTGAGGGTGATGCTGGTGGGGGTGTGCTGAGTGGCTGTGTATGACACTGTGGCAGCTGACACCTCCTCATCTCCACTCTCTGTAGCACTGCTCTCTCCTACTATCAACACACACAGTAGGCACACTCTTGAAAGGGCATACACACACAAGCCAATAAAACGGACACTTACAAACTTTACACCTAGACTGAGTGTGTATGCGTGCTTGTTCTCTCATACCCGACACGTTGTCTGCTTTCCGGCGTTGACCATCCAGCCCTTTTCTCCTGTCCAGACCCCTGTACATATTACACGTGAGAGCCAATCAAATACGGCAGATGCACTACAGGATGCTACTGACAGAGACTAAATGGCAATACGCTAATACAGTAATGTATTCTTTGAATGACATTTAAACTGATTATTTAAATTAAATAATTACATGATGAAGTTAACTTTGTACTCAGCAATGACCCATATTTACATTCGATTAACATTCTAAACTGGCAGACCCAAGTCTGGATTTCCAACTTTATTCCATTTGTTTCAATAAAGACAAAACAAAAACATAACCCTTAGATTAACCCTCAATTATATTAACACATATGGCCACCAATTAAAAAAATATGATGCAATTTTTCACAGTTTTGCACTTGTACCTCAATTTTTTTATAAAACAATTTTGTTTTTGTAAAACAAAATGTGGATAACACAAGAGGCCACCAAGCAATCTACAGAAACCAGAGCCTAACAGCTAAGGTCAGTTCTGCACTCTCCTTACCTGCAGCTCTCACACTTGATAAGGTAGCCATCCGGCATGAGGCGGCACTGGCACCAGCCGGATGGCACGGCACCCTCTTCCTCCTCTGAGGAGCTCTCGCTGTCAGCTGAGTTGTTGGGGTCATTGGTGTGGAAACGGGATCGGGCACCATTGAGCTCCAGACGGGGAATAATGGTCTGAGAGAGCGGGGAGGCAGGAGGGGTGGGAGGGGGCGGCGCTCCATAGTTATGATCCTGACAACACACAACGGAAGACTGTTGCATCTTCAAACAATGGTGTTCAGGCATGAGAGAGAAAGAGAGAGAACAAGATACAGAGACATAAAGGAAGGAGGAATGGGGGGAGGAAGAAGGAAAGGAGAAAGGAGGCGGGAATGAAAATAAAACGTGGCATTCAAAAATCATGCAGGATTCAGCAGTTACAGTGTGATACTTGAACAAGGTTGAAAAACGTTTGGAGTAAGGCAACTCTAAAATGAATTATAAATAATGAAGAGATATACATACACACACACACAAATATATATATACATACACACACACACACACACACACACACACACACACACACACACACCCCTATCACAATGCTTAATACAGAGATAGCAACAAAAGTTAACTGCACTTAAAGCAATCTAAAAAAGTTGAAAAGCAAATATAATTACATGGTAATTTTGTAACAATTTTATTAGTTTTGCAGTCCTATTGCGTTTTATTAAAGCAGCATGCAATGCAAGTGATGCGATACTCACAGCATAGGGTAGGCCGCGGTAGCCATGATTCTGTGTGCTCCCACAGCTGTGGTTAGAATATGTCTTCTCATTTACTGCAGGGCTCGCTTCCACTGACTCAGGACTGAGAGAGAAAAAAAAGAGAGCATGACTAAGTAGTTAAAAACAAACTATTTACAGAATATCATTTGTGAAATACTGACTGAAATAAAAGCTGTGCAGAGGCTAGTATAATTGGGAATCAACGATGCGTCTTTCTTTGCAGATGTGGCCACTAGGTGGCAGTACAGCGCAAAAATAACAAACATGAGCTGCTCCAGATGAAGCAATGATCATGGCTCTCTTATGTAACCTCCAACGCCCACCAAACAGGAACTCTTTTCCTTTTTAAAACCTCACAAGCTGAAAGAGGCTTATGTAGTTTTACCAACATGCACTTTATTTCTGAGGATGATCACATTAATTCCATATCCACAAAAGGATTTCACAGCTTGTTTTTGGTTATTTCAGCCACAAAATGCTCATATTTGTGGTTAGTGGTCAACCACAGGCATGGGCAATATAATGATATTCCAGTTAGTACAAAATATCAGATATCAGTACTCCCAGAATATTGATCAACTGCATGCTTCATGAAAAAACTGTCTACAAACAAACAATGGCATCCTGCAATTAAAACTACATAGTAATAAGCAGCTGTTGTTGGATTTCTTTTGTTAGTTAATATTGCCTTTATCACACTAATATAATCTCTCAGATAATGTGAACATGGAGATAACATTTTATTATTTTTTACTAAGTGTTTGGGTTTTCCTCCTTTGCTTTTAATTAAACTCAGTTGGACAGTTGCATTTTCAAGAACTTGTTAGCTAGCCCGAGGAAAAAGCTAAATACTGTGATACATATTGTTCTTTGTGATTATTAACTATTCAATCACTATTCCTATACTGTGTCATCACATGGAGTACATGAAGGTTAAAGCCTTGCTCAAGAGCACAACTGCGTCAAACCACTCACACCACCTGCTGGCTGCGCTAGAACCTGATTCACCAGATTAAACAAACTGCCATATCTGCACTATTGTTTTATTTGTAGGTAATAAGTCAGGTTGATCATATCTGGGCATAGCAGAAAGAGTTTAATGACCTGCCTAAATACTGTACCCAAAAAATTAAATATCTGTGATTTTACAACATGCTGAACCTGCTAGTTTGATTTCTTGAAACTGCATTGTGTAAAATTTGAGAATTTAGAAGATGCTTCTGGTGGAAATATGTAATTGCTCACAACATGCAGAAGAACATTTTGCAACATCAGCTTTGCCTCGGAAGTGTTCCCTGAGCGAATGAATCTGAAGATTGCAAACATGTTGAAAGAGTCTTCAAAAGAGAACCAAGTCAAAACTTGGCCTTCTTCTGAGGATGTAAGTAAATTATCTACTCTCGTTTAGAAGATTTATCAGTATTAGTTTATAAACTTATGACAAACTCCAAAAAATGCCCACAAAATCAAACACCACCACTGACTTTTAAAATTATTATTTCAAGCTTCAGAGCAACTCACAGAAGTGCATGCGAAACATGTCTTAGTGTTCCTTTTTTCTCATGACTTCTTTTCTGCTTTAAACAGTCAAAAGACATACAGCAGATTTCCCACCTTCACAGCCATTTAAGCATTTCTCACACACAACTGTAACTCTATAGCCAAAATGCAGGCCAAAACTGAGTGCTCATTTTTGACTACAAATTCCATTCCTCCCTCTCATTTCCTGAAACTGTCCTCACATTTAAGAGGGGAGTAACAAGGCTGAGATGTATTGTTTAAGACCTCAGCAATGTCATTGTCTGAATCTAGTAGACAAACACGTGGTAAAACACAAACATAATATCTTTTTGCAATTACACAGAGTATGTACACATACAAACAATTGCAGTACTCACTCTGATCCGGCGGCCATGTCTGTGTAAGGTGTCTCAGGTGTGGTGACTCCCAGTGCGATTGCTATGCTCATGACTTCAAGCACAGCGCCGCAGGGGAGGGGGGGGGAAAGGGGGAGGGAGGGGGGGATAGGGATGGAGGGACAGGGGGAAAGGAGGAGAGGAGGGGGGTAGGAGGGAAGAAGGGATCACGAGGTCTGGATGGCAGCGACAGACCACTCCAGAGGCAGGGCACCGCAATGCCACTCACAGCACCTCACGCACATCAGGAGACCTAGGCAGAGAGGGAGGGAGAGAGGGAGAGAGAGAGAGGGAGAGGGAGAGAGGAAATGAGCAACAGCAAGAGCATTTGTAATTCTAAATACTATTACATACAGTCAGATCTACAGTTATTGGCAAAAATAACCCTTTACAAAACAAACATGGCAAATAGCTGAACGGTGATGACACATTTTCCTTTTCTCTTTAATGAGCAATTGTGTAGAAGACGCATATTTAGGACTTACAAAAATATTTTGGTGAAAAATCTAATACTGTAACCTCTTACAAGAACATGTAATCTCTTATAGCTAACATTCTAACCAATTTTGTAACTGTGAATTAAATTGCAACTATTTAAAGCCACATTTAATTGGCCAAGAAGACAAACATATCTATTTTTCTGGCTTGAGGCTGAAATGTGGAATGTAGCATTCCAGATAGTTGTGGTAATGTTGTCATGTACACATCATGTGGGTGTTTGGTTGGTTTTGATTGGTCGGTTTTGATTGGTCTAACTCACATACAGGTGGTTCACAAGTTCTGTGTTACTTGGTTAAATTTTCCCTCTTAAAACTTCTAAGCTACAATTAAAATGGGAGCTCCCATAACTTGAAGGTTGCAATCTTCTTGTAATATTTGAATCTAAAAATTTACTACTTAAAATGAGTTTTTCTGTAAGCTAATATAACTCCATCAGAGGTGTTCTGATGCCTTCCTTCGCTCCCAGTCAGTTTGAGCATAGTTATACATGTGTAAAGCTACTGACGTCCACCAAGGGGAATTCCAACAAACAGCTACAAGGCACAGTTTTTTTTTCACAGGGAGTTATGTTTAGGATATAAAACACACTACTGGATGGTAACTGAGAAAAAAAAAAAAACCTTCTGGCATGAAGCCTTCAAAAACAGTGAATTTCTATAGATATGCTACAGAAGGTTTCTGTAGATATAGGGCCTTCTCTTTGCACACAACACCACAACCCCTTAGAGATGACCTCACTCTTAAACTATTATTCACTGGCCAAGCGCAGCTTCCTGGAGCTGACCAAATCCCCACAGCAGAGTCTTTTCTTGTTGTGACATAAATCAAGCGCAAAAAGTTCTTCACCTGTTCAGGATACTACTTATTCAGACTAATTTACATGTATTAACAAGCTCACACAGTGAGCGGTTCACTTATACACAACTTGAAGCAGCTTTTAAATAACTGACCAGTCAACCATTTTGTGTTCATAAAGGAAAATACAACAAAAATGACTCCAAATAAACACTCTGGATTTAATATGATGAAAGGAGTCAACCTGTCATGTAACAGCTATAGAGGCCTGACAGAAGTAAGTCTCTGCGTTAGGTTAAATAATAGTAGATACAGACGTAGCACAACTGCTTTGGTTTAGAGAACTAATCACTGCAAAACTAAACCAGACAAACGAGCAGCAACTTCTGATCAAAGTATTGAGCTTACAGAAAAGCCTTTGTAGATGAACCAGCTGTGCAAACCACATCAGCTAGACTAAATCTCATAGGCAGACAATATGCACAAACACGATTACTAGGCTACATTACGCAAAAGATGCAGTTCCTCCACAGTACAGAAAGGGGGCAGACATACATGCATTAGACACAGCTGTCATTTTATTATGCTTAGGCACTGACAGAAACCCACATAGACAAGGAGAAATTATGCACAGATTGGTAATTGAAAAGGTGCAGAGGGCAGGATCTTTGTGTTCAAAAAGTATAATGCAGTTCACTAAATGGTATTTATCACTGCAGTTCTGGCAGGTTTGTCAAAGTTTCCCCCTTTCAAAAATGTAATAAAATTTATATACATTTTTGATATGACTTGCATGTCATTTGGAGGGCATCCCTACCATCTGAAGCTTCGAGACAACACAGAAACATGTTTAGCCAATTAAAGCAAAAACAATGCATATTCCTCTTTAATAATCCAAAAGTCAATGACTCACAAAACTTCAATAGTAGTAAAATAAAAGAACATGCGAGGAAGATAAGATGATGTAAGAGACACAGACAATAATCCACTAAGGGACCAGGTGAAACTACATGGATTAAAATGTGGACCACAGTTAAGATGAGGCATTAAAATAAAAAAATTGTTTTAATTCTAAGATCACTATATTATCTTATGCTACATCAAAAACTACAGGAATGATTAAAGAAACACAGCCTGAACCACAGTTTAAATACTTTTTTTTTTTTTTTTACAGGTTGAGTCTGCTGAGACACTTCTATAGACATTTTTCACCTCCTATCAGGAAGCATCTTAGCACCCACATGCATGGCGTTCTAGAACATGTCCCCATAGATACGGTTGCTAACGGCCCATAGTTACTGCAGACAAGGACTCTGTGTAAGTGAGTTGCCAGACCTAACACCATCTTACCAACATGCTCATGACACGTCAGCTTTACTTGTACTTTAATCCTCTAATAAATCAACAGTGCAACAACTAATGCCACTTTACTTAGCTGTCATTACAGTCATGGATCAGGGCTAGTCTTAGATTTATATTCAATTAAAGGGCAGAGCTGATATTTTGACAAATAAACTGATGCTTCGCTTGTTTGGCATGCAATAAATGCACTTAGATGAGGTATTTCTCCCCCCAAGCCAATTTTCCTTCTACTTGTCAAGCAAACTTCACTTAATGCTTTAAAGAGTGAAAGAACTTTGGAGGAATACAATAAAAAAGATACTGCAATAGTCAGACTCAGACCCAATTCAGTGAGCTACTTACTTTTATTTTTTAATTAATCAGTACTGTGCTACAAAGCTGACAGTAAAGCAAATGGTTTTTGCAGACGTGCATGCAACAGCTGCGAAGCTTGTCAGACAGGGAGAAGTTAAAACACAAAGGCGTTGTGACTTGTCATAATACCAGACCAGGGTGGTTCATTTGTAAGGCAAGTCTGAAATAGCAAAATAAGCACTAGCTTGATCGTTTTCAGTACATCACCTACAGGCTCTGTCCTCTTTTGCTTATCGACATTTCACAGTTCAGCAAAATGAAGAAAAGTGATGCACCATGTTTATGCTAGGCTAATCAAGTTATTGAACCAGTCACATGCCAATACCAAGCAGCTCAACTAGGCAAGGCGGTGCACAGATGAGACCTTCTGCAGGGACTCAAGTCTCAGGAGTGGGAATGAATGTAGGGTTTCATTCCCTGTTGATATAAGCAATGTGCTAATTAAAACTCACTAATAATCTGATCATTTGTAATAATGCATCAGTCTCATGTACTGGATCTAAACACCAATGACGGCCTTATCGAACAAATCAAGTATCGGTCAAATTTAACAAATCTACATTCAAAATGTGTTTCTTATTTAACGTGGTAATAAAACTAACACTGCGTTATCCAGTATCTTCTTTGTTACAAATATTTATTTTTAACCGTGTATATTTTGCTTTCATAACTGGAAAGTAAGGTCAAGTCATGTTACCTTATACAATAAAAAAATGATTCCATTCCACACAGTAAGGTACACACAGATTTTTAAACTGAAGAAAAATAAAAAATAAATATCTGGTACTGGACAGATTGACACTTTGACTTCAGGTACT
Organism: Pygocentrus nattereri; assembly: GCF_015220715.1. Lineage (NCBI taxonomy): Eukaryota > Metazoa > Chordata > Actinopteri > Characiformes > Serrasalmidae > Pygocentrus > Pygocentrus nattereri. Next base: position 14,615,355 of record NC_051236.1, on the reverse strand, counting down.
GTAACAGAGCAACACTAGCTAACATTTTATTCCCCACTTTTGTAACTTGCATATACTCAACAGAATATGGTGAAAACATCTGTGTTTAATCGGATCAATTACAAGGAGATTATGTTAGCATATAGCAAAGCATTTCCTCAGAAATTTGCAGATAAATCATTTTTGGTGATCAGTTCCATGAAAACACACTTGTTTGTGGCACCACACAAGCATTAATTACTTACCATCAAACAATGAAAAACTACTAAATAGGTTTTCTGTTTAGTAGTAGAGAGAATGTGAACCTTTCTGTTCACAGAGTAATATGAGTGTAAGGATTTCAACAACTTTATAAACATTAAATTAGAATTTTGGGGGGTTATGTTAGACATGCACCTAGGGTTGGGCAATATGACATTGTTATCATGAAGCTTTTCTGAGTACATCATGGCATGCATCAGTATTTCTAGAACACTAAACAAATGCATGAGTAACAGCCTAAATAGTAATGTTTAATTGGATTTAGTGCAGTGCAGTGTGTTAAACACTGAATCAAAATTAAACATTATATTTGACAGTTACTTTTAAATGTGGCACTACTGGTTCTTTTTATTGTCTATATTCATTTATGAACTATCTACAAGCACCCAAGCTCAAAATGCAAATTCTCTAGAAGTGATTAGAGGGCATGTTTTTTTTTTTAATCGGAGTCAAACTATAAATATTTTTAGAGCTCTGTACAATCATTTTAAAGTACAAAATATCAAACTGCATATTGACCTCAGAATTGACCTCAAAATTATACTGCGTTATAAACGCGTTACAGCCTTAGAACATATGTATGGTGCAAAAATTAACATAGTTGAAGCCAAAGGTTTGGGCTTCCCTAGGCAGATTACACGTTTTGTCGACTTTCTAAGCGAAATTAACACACGTACAATATAGAGAACAAAACTATCTGCTGAATTTAATATACTTGACCTGTGCAAATATTTTGGCATTTTTGTAATTTTGTGCTTCATTTTTTCCAATTCCAATATGTTAAACACAAATAAAACAGAAAATGGATGCATTGAAATTGTGCATTAAATTATGCAAAAAAAAAAAAAAAAAAAAAAGCCATACTGCAGTATGTGCTCTGCAGATGTGTTGATGTATTTTACTCAGAAAATGAACAAACCATGTCACCAGGGGTATTACTTTTTTTTTGCTGTATTAAGACTAGAACATGAACATATGGCACATATACCGACACTCCTTATGTTTTGCAATATCGCAAAATTGCATCGTATCAAGACACCACTGTACAGCATCAAACTCGATTTTCTGTATCTTTACAAAGCAATGAGAGCTTATAGATGATAATATATATTCTGTATTACTTCTCAAATACAATACTACACCAAAAACTACCAAAATGCCAATTCAGTATATTGCAAACTCATTCCAAGATGTCCAGATTTTTGGGCACCTTAGACCAGGGCACAAAAGAAAACTGTAAATTTGCTAAGCAACAACCTCTTCTATCCACCATCAGTTCAGCTCATTCTCTCTTGCTTCCCCTGTTCATCTCGTCACTGGCATTGCTTGTCCATCTCTCCTCAACACTGGGCTCAAATTACTGACAGCCTCTCTTTTTGTCTCTCTGTGCAAACACACATACTCTCCAGCTGAGGAAAACAAAGGCCATTTTGGAGAAGAGATGATGAGGGGCATAAAACAAGCAGGACAAATCTCTTCTCTCTCTCCTCCAGTCTCTGACTCTTTTCTTCATCGATTCAACTTGGTCGCCTCCCCAGCTATCCTGACATTCTTCCTCACACCGCACAGGAACTGTAGTAAAAGATCAGAAATCTTTTCTTCCTTCTCCTTAATCCTTATTCTTGTCTGTTAAAACAAAGAGCTGGGAGAGCAGGAAGTAAGGGAAGCAGAAACAAAAGAACAGGTAAAGAAAATATACCAAGCAAAAAGAATGTTAAACTGAACAAGGCATGATAACCTGTTAACATAACAGTAATATTAAAAGTAAATGAACAGAAAAGATACATAGAAGAAAATGAATAACAGTGATTCACCCTTTTGCTGTTTACCAGTTTCTTTCAACATGCAGTAATATGTTCATGCTGTAATAATTAGGAAATTCACTTTGCTATTTTTTGTCTAATAAAGCTACTTAAATCTTAACTAAACCAGAATGTGAGCAAGCTACCAGAGACTGTTTGAAGCTTGACTGAAGAGAGCAGTCGCCTACCTAGTTACTGTTGACTACTTCAGCAATTTCAGAAACCTCAGCAGTACAAATTTTAGAAATCTAAAAAACAAATTCCAGAAATCTTAAGAGTACCTTGAACTTCTTGTCAGTAACAAATACTCAGCACCTGATGTCCCACAGAGCTGCCAAGGACGTAAATATACATCACATAAAAACAAATGTTAACAATGTAGAGCTCCTACATATAAGCATTGCAATACAATGCACCTTACATAACTGTCAGAGCACCCTATTCTATATTACTTATATGGAAATATGGTTAAATACAAGAAATACAGGCCAGTACATTTGGGTCTGTTTTCATTAGTCATTCTGAAATAAAACACCATGCTACACCAAAGAAACATGGGGCTTGGCTGAATCCATTCAGGACCAAAAAAAAAAAAAATCCACTGTCCTCATACGGAAAGAGAACTCGACCAAGCTCTAATATCTCGCCAGACATGCACGCGCACACACACACACACACACACACACACACACACACGGGTGACATCATCTCTCTCTTAGCAATAAAAAGCTCCCCCCCCCCCCCCCCCCCCCCCCCCGTTCCTGTCGCCCTAACCGGTTGTTACTCTGACAATATCAGCTCTTCTGTTCCACTATCATTCCTCCCTAAGTTTAGTTCTCAAGACAACAGAAGCACTTGTTTCTTTAAACTACACAGTGTTAGAAAACATCAGTTACTCATTACGTTTAGGGAATGATTCAAGACGACCTGACCACTTGAAATGATAAAAATCTTGTGCTATATTGGTAAATTCAAGGACATAATTTTTCTTTATATACGAAAAGAAAATTTCAAGGGTTTTTTTTTTTTTTTTTACAAGGTTTTGTTTCTAGCATTCTTCTATTTCTCCATGTACTTCTGGACTCATTCAACAGATTATGTTTTGTGTCTGTATAAGCTCACCTGCCCTAGAGACTACATACACACCAGTATGACTTAACTTAGATTAATACTACTGGATTCAGCTGATTCAGGTGCTGGTGGCACAGCAGAGAACAAACATTTCGCCAGGATCCTTTACTGAACAAAAATCCTTCTAAAAAATTACAAACAGGAAAGTGGTGGTCTGGACGTTTTGCAGTGACTGTGGCCATGACATATATAATCCAAACTGCAATTCTCTCAGCGCAATCTTAAACTTTACACCATGAAAAACTTGTTTGGTCATAACCCAAAACAGCAACCTGAAAAGAAACGATGACATCAGTTTTTCCACCTCATCGCCTTGCTCAAACACAAATACGCCTCATGCTGTCTGGACAGCCAATTTGCCACAGGCAATTATTCATAATATTTCCTTTTTTTGACAAAAGAAAGAGGAAGCCAGTACAAGGGCAAAGATTATAGTAGACTGACACTGTGACCTGTACAACCAGCCATACAAAGTTTACCAGTGTCTAAACCTGGAAGTGTGAGCTGAAGGGCGTCGCTAAGCTCTGCTAACAAATCAGTGACACTTTTATATGAACATGATCCCAAAGTGCTAATTTCAGGTCAGTTTTGCCTACTGAAATTAGCTGAGAGGCTTTGCAGAAAGACAGGCAAGTTATGGATAGCTTGTACTACAGCCTTAGCCAAGATCAAATATCAAATAAATAAACATTATATAAAAAGCACATAACTACTACTAGTACTACTACTACGACCAGACCACCACCACTAATAATGATAATAATAATAATAATAATAATAATAATAATAATAATAATGCACACAATTCCAGATTTTTCAGAGTTCCAACATTTTTCCTTCATGATGCCGTTGACAGATTTCTATATGAAGTGACAGCCACACCACACTAAATGCTATAATATGCAAAAGACCTTGATTAAATTATATTTGTCTTCCATGAGACATTGCCCTTTCAATATGCTTTTTCTGTGCAATGTCTCACTATCCTTTCCCTAATAAAATAAATACATCCAACAAGAGACCACCTTGGGTTTTGAGTTATTACAAACAGGGAAGCAAGGGAATCACAAAAGCCAGAGTAGCCCTGGAACTAAAATGGCTGCTTTGCTTCCACAAAAAAGAAAAAGAAAGAAGAAAGAAAGCAGCACTGAAAGAGGAGACATGTATGTGCCTGTGTGGACACACAAGAGACAAGGGAGAGTGGGGGAAGGGGCCTAAGGTGAGTTACACCCCCACCTTTTTGATACAAAAACCTTAAGCGATAGCAGGTGCTGTATTACAGGAATAAGAGATATCTTTTCCATTGCAACCTACTGTTTATCAGACTACACCTGAGGCGAACAAGAGAGGAAGGGGGAAGAGGTATGCAAATTGTCCTGTGATTTTTTTTTTCCCCATCCTCTGTTTTTCTCCCAGGAATCTTTGCTCTTCACTGCACAGGAAAACATGAAGCAAAGCCATAAAAATACCACCCCCACCGGCCTTAAAACACAAACATATGTGCGCACACAGTGTCCACTCTATAGAAGAACGTCCTGTGATTGGCTGAGAAACTAAGACACTGCTCCAATCAAAGGACAGCAGGGAGGCAGGCGTCACAGTGCCATGTTTTTAACCCTATTGCACTATAGGATACAGTCGCAGACACGTTCAGAGCAGCTACTGACCATCACGGCCAAGGCAGAGTTTTCTTCCCAACACAGTAAAATGCAGTCATATGAAAAAGCTAAAAACTGTCTTCTCAAAACACATGCCTAGGATCTCCCTCTCACTCCCTCTCACTCAATGAGCATTTACTGAATTTGAAATTATTTTTTCTGAACACATTAGAGCAGAACAGTATTTTTAATCAAGAAGCTGTTGAATCGGCTCAATCAGGTTTTGGTTTGCAGCTTAAATTATAAGAACATATTCAAAAACACTGACACTTTGAGAGACGCACCGATAAGAATTTTTTGGCTGGTAGTAATATCTGATATCAAACTCTTATCATGTACATATCTGACAAAGTAGATACAGACACATTTATAAAGTGTAGACACTGAGACTAAATCCATTACAGAGAGATGCAGAACGTATTTTAAGAGGGAGGCAAAAAGGCAGTAAAATCTAAATGTCCTGTTCTTCCAGAGCACAATAAACAGATCAAATACTGGTTTGAATTACTGGTCAAATCGTCCAATCATCTAAAACTACTTTTAAACAATTATCTGCCTATAAAGATATGAGTGATATTATCATGCAATCCAAGTAGCCATACAGGGTAGGCAGAGCTTAGGGGGAGAATACACTGCAGTAAACAATAAGTAAATGCATTCTGTTGGATCCTATCCTCAACCATCCACTACTTTGCTTCATCCACATATCTCTTCCTCTCTCTAAAACGGCCACCCCTCATCCCCTCCTTCCTCTGAGCTGGAATCCTGTCTTTCTCTGCTGGCAGTGGGCCAGCATCATATTTCAAACTCGGTCTCTCTGCATGTCTAATAAAAAGCTCACGCACATGCCACTTCGGAAAAGTACTGCATGGGCTTCACAATTATACTCTCAAATATGTGGCACTCTTACATTGCTTTTATTGCACCAATTTATCAAAAGGCAAATTCAGATAACTATTCACTGGGCACACCCTTTCATTCACTTATGTGCTAATCCTGACGCTAAGAAGCTTCGTGCTACCCCAGGAAGGATGTAAAAGAGCTCTAGAATGCACTAGAAAGACAGCAAAAGCAATAAGGGCGAGCGAGAGAGAGAGAGAGAGAGAGAGACAGACTAGTCTTGCCCCTCTCACTGAACATTCCTTCAGATCGTCATGTTTCAGCACAGAGAGGGGAGAGAAGGAGGAAGGAAGGGAGAGAGGGGAAAAAAAACAAAAAAAAAAAAAAAACACCAGAGGCCCAGTTTTGGGGCAACAACATACAGGAATAATCCAGGGAAATCCAAGCTATAGTTAGTGTTCAACAGAGCCTGTTAAAAAAAAGGCAAACATTTAAGAGAGCCCTCTTTCACTTTTGGTTTGCTACCACATTGTGGTTGTGTTCTGGCCATACAATGGCAATTATAATTTAACCAATGAGCTACATTCATTCTGAAAACCTGAAATGGTCATTTATTTACCAACTTTGAAAAAACAGAAACATGTTGACATCAGAGCAAGTGAAACAACCCAAACACTGCCTGCTTTACAAGATCCTGTTTCGCTGTATGCCTTGACTAGATTTAGGTGTGCTAAACCATTTTTGTGTTTTCGCCAGGCTGATCTGTCCTTTGTCTCTTCACAAAAGCAGACTGGTTTACTTCAATAACAAGTCGGTGAGGGAGGGAGGGAGGGAGAGAGCTCAAATTTCACACGGTAAAGGGCGGCCAAAATGGCAGCAGTGACTAAAATAACACATGGAAACATATTCAGAAAATGTGTGGCATGATCAATCGCATGCGACTGTACACACACATCTGAGAGAGAATGGAAGGACACCAATAGAAAGAGAAAGGTAGAGAAATATAGAGAAATACTGTTGCTGTAGAGTAGTAGCACAACTACAGATCCTACAAGTACTCCATTCCCATTCCAAGTGAGGCCTGCCACCCTGACCTGACCATACCACAACCTCTGAGGTCTTCAATTTTCAAACCTGAATGTACCTTTATGTACATGTCTAATTTTTACACAAAGTTTTTCAGAGCTCTTTAAAAACAATAGTGTTTCTGAAGAGGGCGTCACAGCATTTGTTTTGGCTTTCCAACAGAAACAGACACACAGGATTATGTACTTGGCCTTGAGACATCTTGTAAAAGATCGACAATGGTAACACAAATGTTTCCACCTTTAACGTCTTGTCCTCAGCTTTGTACAACAAACAGGAAACATGCTGTTTAAGTCTTTTTGGGGCTCATGTTCATTTGCAAACACAGGTCTGCTGCTGTGCAGCACCAAGTATTTCAGGCACTATTATGGACACCCTTTACTCACTGCCAACGAAAGATGGGGCCCTGGTAAAATCGACTAGCTATAAGCAAGATTGCCATGACAATGACACACAGACACATCACTTGGTGGTTTATACGCATCAGATCACGTAATTTTACATATACACATATTATATAATACTGATGTTATTGGCAGTACTGATCATGTAACGTTATTTTCCAGCCACAGGCACAACAGTAACATTATCAGATTAAAAAACGGCCTGAAAAATAATTCCAGATTGAACTTCAAATAAAGACATTACACATGAAAAGAGAAAGAATTTCCCAGCACAGAACTTTGCGTGAGGACGATAAAAATGTCTGGCATAGCAGGTTTTATAAACTCAGCATGTAAGAGAGCGAGTTCATATGATAATTAAACAGGAAATTCCCAGTGGGGGGGGGGTTAGCAGCAACCAAATCGTTAGCCATTCCACCCTCTCTCGCCCTCTCTCCCCTGTCGTTTCGACTCACTTGTTGTTGAAATAAAAATGGAGGCTAAAAAAGGAAACGCGAGCTCCCCTCAGAAATACCACCCATTTCTAATCGCCGCCGCCGAAGAGGTTGGGGGTTGGTGGATGGAGGAGGTGGGGGAGGTAGGGAAATAAGGAGGAGGGGGGAGAATGAGAAAAGCAAGTCACCGTTCTAAGAGTTGGCATTATGTTAGCTAGCTTGCGAAAGAGGGAAAGTTCAACACAACACGGCACCGAATCTAAGCTAATTTACGTACCCTTACACCTGAAGGGGAGAAAAAGCAAAATGTAGTTTACTTGTGCCCATCGAACATGGAACACAAACAAATAAACAGGAAAAAACGTAAGGAAACTTCAGAAAAGCACATAAAATAAGCTTCACATCCCGTTTTTTCGAATTTAACACCCAAGTAGTGCTACAGAATGTACAGGAATAAAAAAATAACCGTACAAAAAATGCTGGAAAAAAACAACAAATTGATCATTGATATTTGAATCACATTGCTTCATCGACCACAGACAGCCTTGCCTGTCCAGTGATTTCAAACCTCTAGCTAACAGCTTACAACTGGGAACACAGTTTGGTACACAACTTAGCACTTCTGACCTGAACACTAAGGTTACTGGCTAGCTATCCAAACTCCTTGAAATGTACCAAGCTGCTGCTAGCAGTCAGGCAAATACAAACATGTTCAACGCAAATTAAATCAAATTAGACCTTCTCAAATTCTTCTGACCTAGTATCTAAACCACTGTATTGAAAACAGTTGCGAAACGCTTCCTATCACCGGTTTATAAAGGCCAGTAACGTTATCTCACAAAAATGACCAATATGATCGTTTTGAATGTTACGAGAATGCACTCCGAAAAGCTCATTCGGTCATCAAGCATTCTTTGGCTAACCTAGCTAGCTAGCTAACGAACTAAAAGGAAACTGCTCAGTTTGTTAGCTAACGTTACTTTAGAATCAGCATCAATTCGATCTATTGTCAAAAAAACTATATTTCCTATCACAATTGATCGCCTTAAATGACGAATGGGCTGTAAATATGATATATTGGCACAAAAGTGCACACAAACACCACTATGTTAGTACAAACAGCAAATGTTTACATCGCCTGCTCTTAAGAAAAATGCAGCTCCCACAACACGAGGACATGGCCACAGTATTGCGAATACTGGCCTTATTAAACGACAAACATAATTTACTACCCAGATAGCTAGCTAAACAGCTAACTTGGACAGTTAGCTAAACGTCCATAAACTAACGTTAAATGTTGTAAAATCAGTTTGTTTATAATTACAATCATAAAGAATGCCGATGTAAATAACAAACAAGAGCCGAGACCTCGCAACAACTTAGACGCACACACACAGAGCTAACTAGAAAGCTGCCAAGTTATGCTGTAACTTTGGCCATTAGAGGTACATAACAAACCAATGCTTGCAAAATAACCAGGCCAAAACGCGTAAACTTACCCAGCCTGTCATTCCAACTCAGTTCAGATGAAATATCCTATTCAGATAATTGGCCGAGTTCAAATATTCCCACATCAAGGCGAATCAGACAACGAGGCCTCTTCTTGCGACCTCGGCTTTTCCTGCGCGCTGCAAGCCGAGAGGCAGCTCCCTCTCCGGGGTACCTTCCAAACTTCTCAGTGGCCCTCACGCAAAGAGTGAAAGTTTCATACCCACTCCTGTTTGGGCCATAGCACTTCCTTCGAATGTTATTTTGAGTCCCTACGGGTTGCATCCATTTATGTTGATGTGTTACACCAATTATGCTCGATATTTACATGGGGTAGGTACAGCTCTGTGTGTTACAAGGCTGTGATTCTATCCAGGTCCTTAACATTTGCAGCGGCGCCCATCCCCCTCCTCACCGGCACCGACCGCGGCTCCCAGCGAAACTGACACACAACCAAAGCGCGGGGTTTCCGCGGCGCTCCAGCAGGGGCTCCACGCCGAGGCGGTCTCAGCGACGAGGCTCAACCCAGCGTAGCCGCTATAGGCTATAAGGCTGTCCGTCTGCATGGAGAAAAGAAAAGAGAACATATCATTGGATGCAAAAGGTTAAACGTTTTCGTTGACCAAGGGAGGGCAGGACGTTGTTTTTTGGGAGGGGTGGAAAAGCGTAGTCAGCTTCTGCAGCGCTCGGTGAGAGGGTGGATGGAGTTTGTTCAGAGATGAAGAGAAAAGACCCAGTAACTATACGGATCTCCGAAAGAAGTTAAATGAGGATATGGGAACAGTTGTCACGTTACTAAAATACACAGGCCGCGGAATTTTCAATTCTTTCATAAAGGGATTATTCTTTCTTCTTGTATTCTTGTAAAAAAAATCTATTCAGCGCAGAAGGGAATACCCCGAACCTGGGTTAGCCACATAGCAGCTATCCGTAGCTACACGGGGTCTCCGGGGCCCCATACCAGGGACTACGACATTAGAGGTAGGGTCAGCCCCACCTTAACTCAGCTATGAATGGAACATGAAGGGTCGGTCTTGTGGGACCTGGCATGGGATTGGACAGGGATATTGACTTGTGTGTGCGGTTCCCGACCGTTCACTTTAAATATGGCCTCTGCTCCTGCTCAGATGGCGCCTTTCTGGTTCTTTTCACATAAAGGATGGTTCTGAATCCATACACCATCCTCAAACATTGATGGAGCTATTAAACCAGTTTGTTTTTCTAGGTGTCCGTGTGTCTTTTTTGTCGGTTGCGTGCTATAAATATGAGGAAGCCACCCACTCGACGCTGTAAGTTGTCCGTTATGAAAATTATGGCCAACTATATCAGAACTGAGAAACGGCGAGCATGTATTGAACTTCCAATGTTACACGATTGCGAAGTATTCGCACATGAATGGATACAATCAGGCGAACATGTGATTGGCCCGGTATTTCTGTGCCAGGTCATGGGGCACGAGAGGAGCGCCCGGATTGGCCGAGACGGTTTTGTTAACGTCATTTGTTGCAGTGGCTTGTGAAGAACTGGCTGGGCTACAATAAGGACGAGTCAGAAACTGTTAGACGAGCTGTAGTTTCAGAAAAAAATGAAAATCCCGCTGACCTAAAGATCGAAGTATCTCATGATCTAAATTAATGTAACGATATATTCAAAATGCGCGTAAATAAAATACATGTAGTTGTCCTTTACGTAAATAAAAGCAAACCTTTTTCATAAATAATTTTATGTAATTTACATGGCCAAATGTAGCCAACAATGACCTGAGTCGACTGCTGCCATGTAGGGTGTTTTATTTATTTGGAGGGGGTGGGTTGGACGGGGGGTGGAGTAGGCGAGGTTCGTGTTCATGACGTAATTTAAACGAATCTATTTTTATTTATTCACTGCTCCGCCGCGGGCTATGTTTCCCACAGTCGAAGGTTAGCTAGAGTGCCGAAGCCGTCTACCACGTAAAGCTAATCGTTGTTGTTTTGCTAAACCAAGCTTTGGTGATGAAACTGTTAATATACAGCCATGCCCTCTCAAATGGCTCCTGACCTGGACTAACCAGCATGCAGGACATGCAGCGACGCACGTAACCTCCCCAAACCAGAGAAACAAAACGAACTGCTGTAGCCTTTTGTATCGGCAGCACGGATCGGATCTCAAGGACGAGTAAAAACGGCAACCGTTCAAAAGTGCACCGAGGACCAGCGACGAGCAGAGTTGCGTTAAATAGAGGCGGCGTGCCGATCTCTTTCTCACGCTTCGTTAAACTCGGTTGATTTTCACAACAGCTGCCATTTTTGCCATACTATAGGACGAGTAGGGTTTCCTGGACCGACTGCGTTTGAGAGTAAGAAGGAAACGACAAATTGCCATCTCCCACGTCAGCATAACAGGGGCAACTCAGACCAGCGCGCTTTCAGCTAGAGGGACATCTCGTCCTCAATGCAGCCTTGGGGCTCGGCGGAGCACGTGATCAGGGCGAAGGCGTTTGATTCAGTTCACTGAACCGATCCTGTTCGGCTCGAAAAAACAAACGATGAAATGACTATAGGATTTCGGATGTTCGGCGTACTGATCGGTCAACTTATTGCTCATCCCTACAGCGATTAGAGAAGTGAACCTTCGTCCGAGTAATACGGTCTGCATAAGACGAAAAAGAGGAAACGTAGGCAAATTTAAAGAGGCCGTTCTTAATTCGTCAAATCACACTATTTTAACTAACATTTTGTAAGATTAACAGACGCTTAGCCCGTAACACATGCGTGGGACGTCGCGTTGACCCTACAAAAAACTGACTCAGTCGGACTTGTGAATCAGATCGAAAGAACCGATGCGTCGCGAGTCTGACTCGTTCAGCGTTTCCCAGCAGCAGCAGCGCCAGGTCTGTGTACAATACCGCTATTGTGCCGCCCGAGAACAGACTTCGTACTTACATTCGGTCACATGGTTCACAGCGAGAGCTAAAGCAGGCGCAGAGACAAAAATGTGTCTTCGTTTCTCACAGGTTGTAACGTGGCATTTACTTTTGCTTCATTTGTGTCTTTGAGCGCTGGTATTTGACGACACGTCGGACAAGCTCCTCGATGAAAACACTAACAGTGGCGTAATGTCGGGCCGTAAAACCTCTTTTGACTGAGGACGGGTACAGTGAACAGTCGGGCCGATGTTGTTTTCGCACGTAGCCCATACATGCCGAAGTTACGTCCATGTTGCATGAGCCAGCTGCCAAAAATATCCAGTGACGTGGATAACACAGGGGTAACACGATTTTCAGTGGCCTATATCACAAACTACACTGTATGGCCAAAGGTTTGTGCACACATGCTAATGGTTTCTTCTAAAATCAAGGGAAATTAATAAGGAGTTTTTCCCCATTTGCTGCAGTAACATCCACTTCTAGCGAGGTTTTAAATTAGATACTGGAGCATTTCTGTGAGCTTTTAATTGCATTCAGCCGTGAGAGCACGAGGGAGGTCAGGTACTGATGTTGGATGATTAGTTCTGAATCACAAAGGTAACTTCAACTCATTCTGTAGATACTGGAAGGTGCACCATCACTTTAGAAAATGCAGCTGCACAGGCCGATACCTGTGGGTTTTTTATCCCTCTAGTTCACACCTGGCATTGAGCATGATGACCGTAGGCTCCAAAGCATCCCATTATATTGGTCATGCTTTTTCTAAGGAGATTATACAAGCTGTGTATGTCCAACTGGAGGCGTCTGTTAGCAGTAGGTACCCATCAAAGTTTGATACCTCTGGATATATACTGTATTTACTGCTATATTTTACTATACATAGTGTCTAAATCTAACAATTGCAGCAGATTCTGGAATGTGAACAAGACATTTCTAAAGCTGAACAAAGAAATTACAGGCAATATGCATCAGATAGCATTTAGACAATTCGATACTAGTCTATTTTATCAAGAGAATCCAAGAGTAGATTGTGTCCAGTACAAGAAAAAAAGCAAGCACTCTGATCTTGAACACTACAAACATTTAAATTTTAATTGAGCAAAAAGACAACTAGCATGTCAGTATTATTGCAAATGACCAACCTCCTTAATCCTAGAATTGACAGTCAACAATATGTAGATGCAGAAAAAAAGAATGATCAAAAAAGTAACAAAGTGTTAACAATGGCACTCCACAATCAATATGGCTTTGAGATTTTGTTTTCCCATATCAGTATGCATTCAAGTTATTTCTACACAACAATGTTTGGCAGGAGGGGGTATCACATCAGTACATTTAAGTTACATAAAAGTTATATACATACATAGATTTATACATCACAATTCATAGCAAAGGAAGCCCATTGCTGATGAGCAGTAAACTTTCCAAGGAGATAAATCAGGAGTTCTTACATCTAGAGAGGACGTTTTATGTGTAGTGTTACATTTCATTTAACTCTTTTACAATGACTACTTTGGTTCAACAATCACCAAAACACTAGGTTCTAACTTAAGTGATAAATATTAATGTACGAGGGGATGATGGGTATCATATACCCATTTGATCACATACCGATATGTTCACTGTTGATCTTCACACATTTCCCCTTCTTTTAAATGAAGAATCAAGGATCCTTTCGTAACATAATGAATGCGAATACACTGTAAACGTTAAATCAGCCTGGAATGACGCACCCAGGCAACCATCCACATGTGCAGCCCTCCTCCCACCTTAACCGATGTTATTGTTGTTCTTTGTGTGTGTGTGTGTGTGTGTGTGTGAGAGAGAGAGAGAGTCAGTGCAAGTCAGTAGGAGTATGTGAATGCTATGGGATTTGCTCTGTGGGATATTTTTTTTTACATGCCGAGAGCCTCGCTGCTGTAGGGCTTTGCCGCCCCCCTGTGGACGCTCAGTGTTACTTTACACACCTGTGTTTCCACAGTTGCTTCTTTCCTTCAGTGCTTAGAGCAGTTTCAGACTGCCTGTGACATTGTTGACCATCTCCTCCTCTCCCATGATGGCCAGCACAGTGCTAGAGCCTGGCTCCACCTGAAAACAGCAGGTAAGACACTCTGGTAATACCACATCTAATAGCTGGGGATTTAAAAAAAAGGGATCTCCAGTTTTAATCCTGGATTGTCAGCATGGTCTGCCATTTTGGTGTATTTCCCCTTCACAAAAGATGTGATTCTAAAGGCTGTTAAGATCTGCTGCACAATGTGAAAAGAAAGCACCCCCCCCCCCCCCCAATTCTAATTCTGAAGAACTCATATCGCACATAGGCTAGCAGATATTAGTATAATGAAAGTAGGATAAACACATAAAAAAGCACATACTTGATTTTTTTAAGGTATATGGTCTTTTAACATAAACAAGTTAAAAACTTTATAAAACGTGTAGTTTCTTTATATTGTACTATGTGGCAGCCATAGCTGAGTTCTTCACTACCACACAAGGGCCAAACTCCCTGTCCAGTAAGAGCCAGAAAATGACCTTTCCTTGACAGTGGAATAATTTACAGAGCAAAGCACATCATCTAAAGACTAGGTGTTATTTAATTTATACCCTTCACAAATACCAAAAAGTATTCATTATACTGTTTATGACCAATCTAACATTTAACACACTAAGCTGGTTGCCTGCATTTTATTTTGTTTTTGTCATTAATAGGCAAATTAACATGAAATTACAGATGTCTTAAAGACAAAAGCTTTGACATTATACTGGCTTCGGTACATCTGCAGAGCACCCATCAGATGCCATTCTATTTGTATCGAGTTATAGCTGGAGCAATAAAAATAATTTCTATTCTAATATTTATGAAACAATGTTATTCTATTAACTTCAATTTTTTTTGTAAAGTTACAAAAAAGATACAAGGTTTTGATCCTTTATATATTGTCACTGTCCAATGAAAACCTACCTTTTCTACCTCAATTCAACACAGCAGCTGTCCTTTACATTGTGTAAAAATGTCATGATGAATGGACAAAACAGAAATGCTCCAAAATTACTTAGAACAAAATCTCCTTACACTGACTTGCGTTAAAAGCTTAAGAGTGTTTTTCCCTTCTCCTGTAAAGTTAGTATTTTGGAGATACTTGTTATAGCGACAATATATTTAATGCACCCTAAACTGCCATTACCTGGGTGAGTCCGGCATCCTGTATCAGTTTTGTAGGGAGGCTTAAACTCATAGCAAGAGCCTGCAACTCCAACAGGTGTGCCATGTTAGTGCCCTGTAGCACAACCTTCTTAGCCCTGAACACACAAACACAAGAAGCCATAATATGAATATAGCCAAGATTAATTAGATCAGAAGCAAGTTCACATCCTGAATTGGGATGTTGCCTGGGAACCTGCAGTTCTCTCTATCTAATATCTATGACTTTCATCAGTGTCCTTGAGCAAGAGACTCAACCTCTCTTGCACCTGTTGTTGAGTCTCCCAATCATCTCTCCAGCTTCTCTGCCATTAAAATGGGCCAAAACTGCTCACTAGTCCAGTGATGGAGAAAACACTTTTGGTAAAACTTTACTGTAGGCTACAGTTCATAAAGCTACTTGATACCCACATAAGCTTGTCATGACAACTGACCTAGACCTACATAAATGTTTATTAATGCTTATTCCAATAGTTGTCTTGTTCTTTTAATTATGTGAGACATATTGCTGTTTATTCATTGTTCTGCATCTTAGACACTACAGCACATTATTGAGGCTAAGGGATGGGTGGATATTTGCATGAATACAGATATACAAACTTGTGTTAGTACTTGTTTACCTAATTGAGTATCTGAATAAGGTATGCATAGTTTGTTAGTAAGTAAATAAATAGTTTATTTTTGTTGACAGTTTTTAAACTCGAAGTAATCGTTCTGCAAAACAACTGGTAGGACACTGACTAGCATCCACATAAAACAAAGACAACACAATCAACTGAAAAATCAGGTACAGATCACTTCTTATGCTAACTATATGCAATACATTAAACCTTTCCACTTCATGTTCACAGCAGCATAAAATATTTCCTCTATGTGATAAATTAAATAATATTTAAAGATATGGATATGCAAATAGCAAAAAAAAAAAAAGATAAATGTCTGTCCCTATTAAGGATACAGCATGCAACAGTTTCTCACCCAGCATGGTCCCATTTCCATGCCATCTCCCTCCAGGTGTTCTTCTCCTGCATGGCCTGGTACAGACCCACAGCTGCATGGCCCACCTGCGCCGCCACCTGCCAAAACCCAACAAAAACCTCAACTCTACAATTTAATCTCACTTATACCTGGAACGAACACTTAATGCAACAGTTCTTGAATATACCTTCCCCACTCCCATGGACAGCTCCATGTTTACAACAAAAACCATCTTGAACATCATGTCCTCATCTCCTTCTTCCTGAGAGCATGGAAAAAACAAAAAACACTCAAACAACCACACAAAATATAATACACAGTAATGTTCACATGCTGGTTGTTTGTGATTATCAGCAGACCTCGTTCTCTAGTTTGTTGAAGTAATACATGGCCGCCTCCTCAGCAGACACATTTCGTGTGTGTAGGAGTGCCTAAGAGCAACACAGAAAAATTATATTAGGTATCTCCCTCTTATATGGACTGGACTGCACACACAGTCATCAGAGAACAGTTAGCATGGCAGGCTGTCTGAACTATTGTAAAACACAGCCTGAACCTAATACCTAATCTGCATTCATTCTGCACATATAAAAAAACCTGCAAGTATCTGTTCATGAATCAGGGCAGGACACTTCTACGGGCTGAGTAGAGGAATAAAGCTCAAGTGAACCTGCTTGGCCGCCTCCTCTGGAATGTCCAACTCTCTCAGCTGCTGAAGGAAGACAGGGTTCACTTCCTGAGCTCCAGAATCTGGAGGAGACTGCTCGGAAGACTCCATTGCGTTATTACTCTAAACAAAACGTAAGAGCACAGGTGGAGAGTTAAAAGGTTATTTCCATAAATTCCAATGATGCAGACATATAACTTTATGACATAAGTTTTAATGATGCCTCTGTATTTTTTGAAGAAAAAGTATAAACCTAAAATGGCCAGACTGGCTATTTAGCAGTCTTGCTTCATAGCTGTCAATCCAGCTGACAAGATTCAGATTGAGCTGAAATAAACAATCATTACACATCGCTGCCCCCTAAAGGTGTTATTAGCAAACATCAAGTAAATAATCATTACTCACTACTACCTTATAAAGGTGTTATTAATAAACACAAATAAACAATCATTAGCCACTACAACCCTATAAAAGTGTTAACAAGCCTTAAAAGAACAAACACTATTTAATACTACACTCTAAAGGTGGTATTAACAAACATTAATTAAACAAATACTGCTCACCACCACCTTCTAAAGTGAAAATTTAGAATGTTCCTTGTTTTTAAGACCCATAATGTGTCTCAGTAAATGCACTTTTATTTGCATGCATTTACTTCAGCCTGACCTGACCCAAATGCACAATGTTAACTACAATATGATTGTGCAATGTCATCAAAAAAATAATCCATTATGTATGCAATTATATTATAATTGTGACACACCTACTACTAGTTATATATGTACATTTATACAAATGTAATTAGTAATAATAATAACATGGCATGTAAGCCAATATTTTACATAACTATGACAGCACTTCTAGATTAACTAATCCATAATTATATAACAGACTTAGTATAAATTCTGTGCTTCAATGTACAAAGTTGTCTACAACATATTAAGACTGCTTTTGTTTTTAAAGGAACAACCCGGTGAACTGCCAGTAAACTGCTAAGAAACATTAAATGTTACAAATACTATTTAAATTATCTAAAGATTTAGGGTTAGGGAAATTAGGGAAAAAACGTGCCTCATTGTCTTGAATGTGGCCAGTCAGCAAAAACATGCAAAATGTAAAATTTAACAAAGTTCCTTCTAAAGGAGGATGATTAATCGCTCTCCCTACCCTGCTTATGTACTGACCTACCAACTAATAGGTGAATTCATTACAAAGACCGTGCTCCAGTTCTCCTTTCGAGATTCTGAAATAACTGCTGATCACTGAGCACCATCAAGCTGATGAGGGTTGACCTGTCAAGTTCTGCTCCATTTTCCTTTTAACATTTATCTGAGGCCACTGGGCATTACAATACCCGAATATAATCCACACCTAAGAGTATCTTAAAAAGTAACTTAAAAAGTAGGTACAGATTTCACACAGGGGTTTGACTAACAGCACTTGTGAGCATGTTCTTACAAAATGACTCATATCAGTAAATTCAGAAATTCAATCTATGAAATGTAAATGTTGCTAGACCATCTCTGACTTCAAATAAAAATGGTGGAAGATCTGAAAATTACACAGCATTGAATACTAAATGTATAGTAAAGCGGGTGGCCATGTCTCACGGAGTGCCTTGAAAACAGAGGCTGCCTTAACAGCTCAGCTTTCTGAAAACAGTAACAGTGAGTCTTAATTTTCATGCATGGTCATATTCATCCATGTGCAATACCCCAAAACTGTTCCTAAACTGGGAAACCAGGGCTGCTGAGTGACAGGTTTACACCCAGTTCACAGATCAGAGAAGAACATCATGCAGTGCATAAGCAATCAATAACTTATGTAAGCCAGTCAAATGTGTACCTTCCCTTTCTATAATATAGTAATACTATAAGAAACTAAAGTTATAACATTTCTAAAACGCTGCGTAGATCTTCTATAATAATCTGCTTCAGTATTCCAGCAGTAAGTCACTTGTGGTAATCTATAAGACTTGCGCTTTGCGCTATAGTAAACCACAGTAACTGCGCTAATTTAGTCATTTTAATAGGAATTATATTGTAGTATTGCTATTTTTTTTTATTCGGGCCTTTCCTATAGAGAGACACGCCTTAATCACCAGCATCAGTGCTAATATAAATCACCGCTGAAATGTCCAGTACATGACAGTCAACAGGAACTTAGTAAAATGTATTAATACAGATAACGTTCCTGCATTACACTAGTTAAAACCGCTAACTACCTAGTTCATAATAACAACACGTCTAACCAGACAGTAACAGTAAAGCAGCACGAAGCCGAAGCTTTTTCGAATTTTCCGTTCCACCTTAAATGATGCAGCAACTCTATCCCTCGCTCAACGCGCCAGAATGTAACTGCCGCACAATTTAAGGTGGAACTGGTCATTCGAATAAGAAGCCTACTTGGGCTTCGTCACTAAAACAGACACACAATGATCATCTCTCCTTCATTAACGACAGCATCCCACGGTCAGTGCCCCTCTAACTTTACCCACCTGCTGCTGCTGCTGCTGCGAGGAGAAGCTAATGTTAGCGTTAGCCAGCGCCCAGACACTAGCTAACGTTAGCCAACACTGAGCAAGCTAGCAAACCGAGCGCCGCTGGACGTATTTTCACTGGTCAGCAGGCGGCTGTGTCCTTTTCCACTGACAAAGACGCATAAAATCAGCTGGAAAATTATGAATCATCTATCTCTTTCGCTTTGCAGCGTTTGATTTAACTGTTTTTACGCCAGCTCTGGCATATTTTCCTACAATTACGCGTCAGCAGAGACTCCATAGTGGTGAAGTCAGGCGCTGTTCCGGGTCAGCGAGGCTTTGAAAGCGGGAGATGGACAGCGCCACCATTACACCGGACACAAACGCACACCAGCATGGCGGAGCGCGAACTTATCATCCGCTGAGGCAAAATAAGAGGAAAGTCGTGTTGAAGGGCTAAAGCGCGATATCCTCTGATAGGAGGGATATTATTCTGTAACTTATATCTACGTCTGCGAATATTATAGCTCTGAAGACAGTACCCTAACACACTGTGGGTGATTCATGTTGGCTACACGTTATAGCAGCATAAGTGTTACCGTGCTTAACATGGTCGTTTTTCGTTGTTTAGGACTAATTTATCCATGCTTGGTTTCTCCATCGTGGAAAACACATTCACGTTTTAATGAAACAATAACGTTACACAGCAGTGCAAGCGTCAGTCCAGCGTGTTACGCGTTAATCTGAAACCACACGCAGGGCTCAGTCTCCTTTAGACGATTCATTAAAATAAAAGCAATGACAGAACAGAAATGTGCACATATTGGAAAGGACGGATTGATCCTTCAGATGAAATTACATTTAGTGTACTCAACGAGAGAAAAGATAAAAGCTAAAAAAAATAAAAAGGCAGGCAGCTAAACGTTGCAGAGACACCGTCTCTCCACTAGATGTCGATTTTTATCCATATTTGTACCCTTTTCCTACCGAAAGTCTCACCGTGTTAAACTTGGTACTGTGGTTAATGATTATGTCTGGCTGATTTGAAAGCTAAGATTTAGCTGATACAGTGATGTTTAGGCTGCATCACCATATTCAAACGTCCGTAACATTGCTTTAATAATGTATTGCATTATTATTGGATTAAATCATGGTCATGGATTAAATCTCTGTCTGTCTGTCTGTCTATCCACACACATACACACATTTACATACACACATATAGTCATTAGTAAGCATAATTATGATTACGTTCACATAACTATGACAGCATCTCATTATCACGATATGCATCCGAAGGACTGTGACAATTGTAAAGTTGTATCTAATAATTATGTGAAGCCAAATTGTAATTGTCTTAATATCTCAATAATTAAAATGATTAAAAATCATTTAATAATGAATGAAATTTAATGAGAATGGAAAGTTTTCTTATTATGACTTACTAAACTGCTATATACATTTTTTATTCAGTGGCAGAAATGGGCTTCTATATGATATCTACTGAATCCACAATCTTTAGAACCCACTTGCCACTTTTTACTGAATTCTTAGTTCAGTAACGTTGTGAACAGTACAGTATGTACCTTTTAAAATCTGCTCATTGACGAATATTTTGTTAGGAAAGATACAGATAGCAGACACCTTAAATCATTCAAATTAATGTGTCAGATAGGATCACAAGTGCACAGATGGTTAGATTTAGAATATTTTATTACCTCTCAATATAATTTGTAAAAAATTTCACATACTGTTGGTAAGAAGCTACAGGTGGGAGACAATCAGTATTTACGATGATATTAACAAAATATAAAAAAGAAATAATTAAAA
The DNA here is from genome assembly GCF_015220715.1 of Pygocentrus nattereri. Lineage (NCBI taxonomy): Eukaryota > Metazoa > Chordata > Actinopteri > Characiformes > Serrasalmidae > Pygocentrus > Pygocentrus nattereri. Next base: position 14,594,211 of record NC_051236.1, on the reverse strand, counting down.
AACAGTTTAGGGTCGAGCCTGCTCTAGTCTACACATAAGAATTTATACAACCTAATAACAGTTATACCTTTATAATTCCCTCTGATGATTTCTGCACACATTTTATCTCACACAATTCATAACACTAGGTGTATGAGTGGTCCATTAATCTAACGTACCATTTAACCAGATTTGTCTCACTACTAGATGCCTCTGCAGCACCTTCATACATGTTAGACTCCTTTTAGGTCGATTCGGTTTTCTCTCCCTTTCTATATCTGCTTTAGGATGGGCATTAATCACCCTCAGTAAAAACTATTTATGACCGCCACTCTTTTTTAAATTAAAATGTTGAAGGCTGCCAAAAGCCCACTGAACACTTGCAATCTGGGTAATTAAAAAAAAAAAAAAAAAAAGTATGAATTGAACATGACACAACATAACTTTCAAAACATTAACCTATGTGACAAGCTCGGTTTCTCTCATAACACATACAGGAATGTCTGAACACAGTTCATAACTATGCCCAAATGCAGAGTTCACTTCAGTCATTACATCTTACAGAGAGAATTCAGTCAGGTTCATGTCCTACAAGCATCCTTCCAGTGATTCTTACTCAAGAGCTCTCAGTACCTTGACGGATCAGACAAAACGTTCAAATTTTAGTGCTAGAATAGAGATGTCTTGGAGAACGATCTCAGTTCACTGAATGTTCTTGCCTGGAATGTCCAATGGCCTGTAGACTTGTTGCCGTTGTTTTAGCAACAGCTCCTCTTCATGACTTGGACGGATATGTCACAGAAAGGTGTGAAAGAAAAAGGCTAAAAAAATGCGAGCTTACATACTCTAAAATCAAATAAATAATAATCTACAATGAGAATATTCTACATTGACATTTTACACCCTTGGAATTTCTCTTAATCTTTACCAGTGACTTTAGACAGGAGAAAATAAAATGGTACCAGTTAATGCCAAACACTTCACTGCTTTAGTACAAATGCTGTTAGTACTGTACTGATGGTTGTGATCTGTATACCTGTGATATTGGTGGTCTAGGAAAAAGAATTAGTGAAAAAGAAAAACGTAATGGAAGAAACAGTGAAATGTATGAAGAGGTAGAGAAAGACAGAAGAGCAAATGTTTTATGACACGTACAATTTGTTTTGACCCGTGCAGGTCATACTTTTTGATGACCTCACTGCTCTCTGCTCCAACAGCAGGTATGTTTTCCAGTCATTCCTCCCCAGAGATTGCCTTTTTGGGTCAAAACTGATCACCAGCAAACTCCAATTTCACCAGTCAATAAGGAAAGAAGTCAGCTAATTGGCTCGAACAGGAATCACCCCACTCCTTTTCAATTTGAAGAGAATTCCAGTAGTCACAAATGTTTATACCCACTGTTCCCCAAGCAGGGACTTCACTCATGGTGGTGGATGTCTTTCCACACGTGAAATCTGGCAGCTTATTCTCTTCGAAAGGATGAACGCAGTGGATCATCAGCTTGTACTGGATTTCCTCCTCCATTCAGAGAGGGATACAGAGTCTCTGTGACCATCTCGTCTCAGATAAAGACAAGAACCTTGTATATTCACCTAACACATTGTGTCTTCTCTTTAAATCTAAAGTGACATTGTGTGCTCCATCATTTACATCCATCTTATTTGTTCATTCTACATAACCCATCCCCTCCTTTCATGATTCCTTCCTCTGCAGTCACTTCATACAGTGTGTCCGTCGATCCGTGTGCCATTTTCTTTCACTATCCCATTTCTCCCATCATCCAAAGTTCTGCCTATACATGATCTCTCAGTTACAAGTCCGTCACTTTGTTTTCCACAGCGGCTGCGATCTGTTGGAGACGATAACCAAGCTGCATCTTCTGAGCTGTGGTGTCCTCCTCTAAGGCAGTAATGATCTAAACACATACAAACACAGTGGAAATGTTACTTAAGCCTTTAATGCTGAAGCAAACTTCATTCACTCTTCTCCTTTAATAATGGGACTTCTCAATGCTGTTGCATTTATTTTTATATGTACATAAGATAATCAAACAAAGCTGAAAAACTTTTCATGTCAAACATTCTGTACAAGCAAACACAGGCCTCCACCATGTCCCAGCATTCATGTGTCCAACACAAGCAGTCCGCAGCATGCACTGCAACATAGTGTGCAGTTTTGGTATATTTTGAATATGGCCAGTTCAGGTCATGGCATAAAGTTAAGTAAAAACAAAACAAAAGCACAGTTGGCCCATGGATTAGTTGAGATTTTTAATATGGCCCTTTTAGTGGTTGAGTTTGAGACCCCTGTCCTAGCACACTGCTACCCTGGCTGAATAAATAAGAATGGAACACCATTAAACACCAACCCTTGTTTTAAACACTTTACAACACCCTGTAAAGTTAAAGGGGGTGTATCACCAGCAATACTTTTGGTAAATGCTAGGCTTACTATTCAGTAGGGGTGGGAATCTTTAGGCACCTCACAATTTGATTTGATTAGATTACGATTCAGAGGGCTGCAATGCGATTATAAAATGATTATTGATGCATCTTGATGCATCCATCTTTTTATACATATCTTTTTATATTTTCTTACTGGCTGACGACTTTGTAGTTTTAAAGCAAAGTATTTGTAATGATCCATAATAAAAGATATTGGAAGTAAATTAATTAATAAATCAAATGGAAGTGATGTTGCAAGTCAACTAGAAGGCGCTCATTCACGGAGACACTACTGCTACTCATCTGCAATGAGTAGGTTTTCTTTAATGATTTTAGAACTTCGGTTTTGATTTTGCTGTAGAAGAAAGGGGGGGGTGAATCGCTGTGTCAGTAAAGTATCTTCGTGACTGGATGCTGAATCTTGGCTCCAAAGTGTGCAACATAGCGCGAAAGCACTGGTTACATCGACGTACTCGCATTTATAAGCAGCTCGGTTGGGTTTGTGGTACTATAAATCTGCAACGAGAGACTGTCTCTAACAAGTTGCGAAGATGAAGTCATTTCTCTTTCGAATTTTCCCATTCCACCTTAAATGGTGCAGCAGTTACATTCACAATGCCACCCTCAGTGGTGCAACGGGAAAATTCGAATGAGACATGACTTCAGCCTTGTAAATCAGTCGAATGATGAGACATTTTACAAGAAACTAGTTTTGAGGAAAGGTTTTCTGGCAGATGAGAGGAAAGCAGCTATAGCTGGGCTAAAGCTTAAAGCAGCGCTCTCGATTATATTTTTAGCCTATACTAGGACATTCACACACACTGAGACATGCTGGACATTAAATGTCTCCCAACGTGGTTTGACTTTGTTGAAAGGACAAAATGTCTCTTCTGAACATTTGGGTTGCGACTCCTGATCTAACACAGCTTTAACGCAGAGCTGGTCGGATTTCTCGATCACCCAGTTGTGTTTTTGTTATGTGCCGTCACAGAACGTCCGGGCACTGCACTTACCCACTTCCAAGTTCCGCCTTTTACAAGTTGCATCAACATTACATTATAAATTAAATATTTAGAAATCCGTTTTTTGACATTTATGAATCGATTCAGAATCGTTCACATCCGCATTACGATGCATCTAAGAAGAGTTTTTCCCTGCACGTCTACTATTCAGTTATTCATTTTAGGGTTTTTTATTATTATTACGTGCCATCAAGTAAACACAGAATTCTGGCGACCATATTCAGAATCTCCTGAACCACCTGCCTTCCGTTTTGGTCTTTTGACTTCTAAATAGCTGGCTTATGATTCCTCTAATAATATCCATCCATCTTGTAGCTGGTCATCCTCTGTTACCTTAAACTTTTTTTTCCTCATGGTATGTTCACCTTTAGTTTGGTTATCTGGGCTTCAAGTGAAAAGTGAGGCTTGATTTGGAAGAGGATTTGATTGTTTTCTTTGCCGTCTTCCCAAAAGTCTTTTAAAGTTTAAAAGCGTCAGTGTTTTTCCTGCCTTGCTTGTTTATTATCCAGGTTTCAAATCCACAGAGAAGACTATATCCTGGACAATTCTCATCTTTAATGGTAGAGAAAAATCGTTGCATTCAAAGATCTTTTCAAGCTCCTTCATCCTTGTTCTGCCAAGTGCCAATCATGTTGTGTTTCTTGAGTGCTGGATCCATTGTTGTCAATAACTGTAAGCAAAAGCTGTGCAATATATCCATATCACCAAGGGTAAAGTCAGAGGTCTGTCCTGTTGTCAAAACCCTACTCTACCTCATACTGAACTGAAGTCCCATCTTTTCACTCTATTCTTTAAGATTTTCTGCTATTACGGTCATACTACTTGTGTATCTAAGGTTATCAATTAATCCACTGATCCTAAATCTTCAATCATTTTGCTTCAGTCCTGCTTCTCTCATTGTATGTTCTGCATATAGGATGACATTTCATGACAGAATACCACTTTGTCTAAATCATTAGCCAGTGTGAAACCAGTCTGTTTGCCCATTTTCTGTCATGACTGTGGGTTGTTGATCAGTACAGACCTTCTTCAGAACGATGAGATGTTCTGTTATTCTGATTTTCCTGAGGATGTTCCATTATTTTACGTAGTCGACACAGTCTAAGGCTTTGCTGTAGTAAATGAAAAACGTTAACTACTTTTTAAAATAATCCAACGTACATCATCAGCAACGCTACTACTTGTTCCAGTGTTTTTCCTGAATCCTGCCTGCAGTTCTCTGACATTTTCTCTTTCAATGCAAGGTTCTTGTCTACACTGATATTCTTGAACATAGTTTCACTCATGTGTGATATTTGGGAAACTGTACAATAGTTTGCATACTTATCTTTATTCTATGATATTGGGATATAAACTGACTTCTTCCAATCTGCCGTCTCTGGAGTTTTTTTTTCCAGATGTGTTGGTGTGATTTAATTAATATAAATTAATCAGTAACAAATTTAAGTTATATAGTTAGAACTGTTTGTGTCCTCACAGCTCAAGGGGTTTAAATCAGCCACATTCTCTTGAGTGGTAATTTCTGTACCTACTCTACATGCCTTGTCATCTTTGTTACAAACTCACCTGGTCATAATATTTGTTGATGTACTTGTATAGTTCATGCAGGGCCACCAGATAATTCAGCTCTCCTGAGTAATTCTAAACATATAAACAAAGCAACACAACATGTCACAAACTGCCATCACATAAACTGCACAAATAAGTTATAAGACGACTCAGAACAAGGACAGGATAAGATATAAGAAGTGAAAGAGAGATTGAAGATATACCCTGGAGAGCTCAGCCAGAGCAGAGTTCATCTCTTGATCACTAGCTGAAATGGTTTGTCTGATGTCAGCATAGTACCTGAGAAAGTGAGAGAGATGGATAAATTAGGTTGTAAACAGGTTTTCCAATCCCAATCTATGATTACCCTTTGGGCTCAGTTACAATAGTAACTCCACAATCATTTTTAGTCAGAGTTTAGACTCATCCTTCAGTTCATCCTACCTCTCCACCATTTGCTTATAGCGAGGAATATCTCTGGCATACAATAGCTTGTTGATGGGGGAGTCCTGAACAAGACAGAAGCAAAAAGTATAAAAAAAAAAAAAACATATCTTCCATTCTATCAAATGTTTACCACTTCCATTACGTCTCTTAAGCTCAAAGAACCCCTTGGCAGGTCATTTTTTATAGCAGTTAGTGAATAAGAAGTATTAAAATAACAAATGGGGTTTATAGGGCTTAATTAATGTATATTGAGCAGTTTCTGTCTCACCCTGCCCAGTTTGTGCTCAGCGATAGTGCAGGAGTCCATGAAGGTCTGGGCGATGACTGACAGTACTGCGTCCACATTATCTGACGCCTGCACATCAAAGATGAACTGAGGGTTCTTCACAATGTTGATCCAGAAACGCAAGGGCAGGCTGGAACAGGGCGAAAATTCAGCATTGTTACCATCACTCCACAAAGATGAATTTGTGCAGCTACATTCACTCTGCGCCGTTTGAACGGACGTGATTCTAACTGTGAGGAACTAAATGTTTGCATAGCTAACTTTATCTGTAAATGCCTTCACCCATGTGTCCTCTCCAAACAGTTTGGCTATGATCACATTACACAGTTGAAGTGGCACAAATCCACATTTTTGTCCAAATGGGACCCATGTTTAAGATCTTGGCACAACATCTCAATGGGATTCAAGTCAAGACTTTGAATTGGCCATTCCAAAGCCATTCATTCATTTTGTTTCTTTTGACCTTTACTGAAGCAAGTGAGTCCTGCAGTTCTTTAGATTCTGGGTTCTTTTGTGACATCCTGGATGAGTTATTGATGTGCACTTGGTGAAATTTTGGTAGGCTGGCCACGCCTGGGAAGGTCTGCCACGGTTTCAAGTTTTCTCCATTTGTGGATAACTGCTCTCACTGTGGTTCGCTGGAGTCTCAGATCCTTAGCAATGGCTTTGTAACCATTTCCAGACTGGTAGATTTCAATGACATTGTACTGAATTTGAATCTCTTTAGAACCTGGCATCATGCTGCTGTTTGAGACCTTCTAGTCTGCTTCACAGTGACATTCAGTTTCTATTTAATTGATGTTTAGATACCTAGCATTTTCTTTCAACAAATGAAATCATCATTGAAAAACAGCATTTTGTGTTTACTTGGGTTATCTTTGTCTATATTCAAAGTAGTTTGATGATCTGAAACATTCAAGTGTGACAAATATGCAAAAAGAAGACACTGAGGGGCAAATACGTTTTCACAGTATTGTATGGATGA